>NC_091480.1:74721069-74843569 GCF_036971445.1 Narcine bancroftii | reverse complement strand
CACCCACATCTACACAACCCACGTCTGCACACCAACGTCTACACACCCACGTCTGCACACCCACGTCTACACACCCACTTCTACACACCCACGTTTACACACTCACATATACAGAAATATATATACACACACGCATATATACACACATACACACACATACACACATGCATATATACACACATACACACACATACACACACATACACACACATACACACACATATACACACACATACACACACATACATACACACACATACATACACACACATGCATACACACACATATACACACACATATATACACACACACATTTATACACACATTTATACACACACACTTTTATACACACACATGTGTATATATACACACATATACACACACACATATACACACACATATACACACACACACATATACACACACATACACACACATACACACACATACACACATATACACACACACATATACACACACACATATACACACACATATATACACACACACATATACACACACATACACACACATACACACACATACACATACACACACATACACATACACACACATACACACACACATACACACACATATACACACACATATACTCATATACACAAACATCCACATATGCACACACAAACATCCACATATACACACACAGACCCACATATACTCACATATATATAGACATATATGTACACACATATACACACACATTTATATGTACACACACATTTATATGTACACACATATGTATACTCACATATATTGTACACACTTATATACACACAATTATATATACACACACAATTATATATACACAAACAATTATATATACACACAATTATATATACTCACACAATTATATACACACACACAATTATATATATATACTCACACATATATACTCACACATATATATGTACACACATGCATATATACACACACACGCATATATATACACACACACACATGCATATATATATACATACACACGCATATATACACACACACACACGCGCATATATATATTTACACACACACGCATATATATATATACACAGACATGCATATATATATACACAGACACGCATATATATACACAGACACGTATATATATACACACAGACACGCATATATATATATATATATATACACTGACACGCATATATATATATATATATATATACACACACAGATACGCATATATATATATATACACAGACACGCATATATATATATATATATATACACACACACACGCAGAGAGAAAGAGAGAGAGAGAGAGAGAGAGAGGGAGAGAGAGAGAGAGAGAGAGAGAGAGAGGTGTGTGTCCAGCCAGGGATGGTGGTGGGGGCTGAAACATTAGGATTCTCAGGCATAAACTTGGATGGATGAAAAACTGAAGGTTATGGGGTCAGGAGGGTTTCAGGTTTTTTTTTGGTAGTGAAGCTGCCGCACAGCATGGTATTGCGAACAGCCACTGTCAGTTCACAAACTTACCTGAGACATTGCAGGTTAGCAGTGCTAGGCACCAAAGTACAGCAAGCTGTTCACTAACAAACTCATTAACAGGGAGGGAATAAAAAGTCTGTGTATGTCTGCAATAAACCAGCTTTGAGTTGACCACCTTTTTGTGTCTGCCTTTATTTAGTAGCATCTACTGATCTACTGTAGTTGCTGCTACAGTACGTATTTACGGACTAGCACAACTTTGGAGGCTGAAGGGCCTGTGCTGTAATATTCTATGTTCTATTTACCTTTAAATGTTTTTAATAAAGTACCTTTATTGAGTTATTTTTAACTCATGTTGGTAGTGGGGAAAGAAAGTGGGTTGGGCCCATAAATTATCAGTGAGAATATGGATTATATAGAGGTGTGAAATGATGAAAAGGTCATGTTAATGAAGAGGTAATTAATTCTTGATAATTTTTCTGAATGAAGTGAGTGTGACTTTATCTGAAGTGAAATAATGTGAACTGTCTCACTGAGATGGAATCAGGGAATGATAACACCTCCTTTTCAAGGGCACCAATCTCTGATTGAGTTTGTCATTGAGGAGTCTGATGGTGGAGGGGGAGCAGCTGTTCCTGAACCTGCTGGTGCAAGTCTTGTGGCACCGAGACCTCTTTCTTGATGGTAGCAGTGAGAATAGAGCGTGTGCTGTGTGGTGTGGATTCTTGATGGTTGTTGCTGCCCTCCGGATAGCGCCATGCTACCTGGATTTGAATCCACTGCTGTCTGTAAAGAGCTTGTATGACTGCAGTTTCCTCCGGGTACTCTGGTTTCTACCACATTCCAAAGGCAGATGGGATTGGTAGGTTATTTGGCCACATGGGTGTATTTGGGCAGCTTTACTGTGCTAAATTTAAAATTTACTCTGAGAGAAGCTGGAGTGACTCAGTGGGCAGGCAGCATCCATGGATAGAAATGGTCAATTAACATTTCTGCTCAGGACTCTTTATCCATGCTGCCTGACCTACTGATTCCTGCAGCTTCTCTTCATTCACTCAGGGTTCTAGCATCTGCAGTTTATGCATTTCTCCTGCTCTGCACTCTTAAGGTTTCAGATTTATTGTCAGAGTATATACATGACATCAGATACCTTTTCTTGCAGATGTGACAGAATTACCAATAATTGGTAGTGCAAAAAATAAACTGTACACAGCATAAATATGTAAACAAATAAAGAACTGTAAACAGATAATGAATGTAAACAAACTGACTGTGCAATACAGAGAGAACAAAAGAAAATTAATAAAGTGCATGAATAAGAGTCCTTAAATGAGTCCCTGATTGAGTTTGTTGTTGAGGAGTCTGATGGAGGAAGGGTAGTGGCTGTTCCTGAATCTGGTGGTGTGAGTCTTATGGCACCTCGACCTCTTTCTTGATGGCAGCAGTGAGAACAGTGCGTGTGCTGGGTGGTGTGGATCCTTGATGATTGCCGCTGCTCTCCAATGGGAATGCTTCCTGTAGATGTTCTTGATGGTAGGGAGGGTTTTGCCTGTAATGTCCTGGGCTATGTCCACTACCTTTTGCAGGGCTTTTCACTTGGGGGCATAGGTTTCCCCACACCAGACCATGATGCAGCCGGTCAGGACACTTTTCACCACACATCCATTGAAATCTCCCAGCATTTCTGTTGTCATGTCAAACCTCTGCAAACTCCTGAGGAAGTAGAGGCACTGACGTGCTTTCTTCATTATGCCTTTGGTGTGTTGGGTCCAGGAAAGATTCTCCAAGATAGTAACTCCCAAAAAAATAAATGTGCTCACCCTCTCCACCTCTGATCCCATTTGCATTGAAATAGCCATGCGCACATTAGTCTTTCATGCAATGAGTAGTCCTGTGTTTCCAGAACATGGCATCTTTTTATTTCTGATTGATGGGGTTGGATGCCATGTCCCCACTTTCACCACTGCTCCCTGCCTCCAGTACTTGCACACACTTCTGAAATTTCTCCCCATCAAACCATCAGCACCCAATTCTGGAAATTTGATTACTATTTTTAGATCTCTGGGACTGAATGGAGTGACCTTTCAGCATTTCCCTATCAAAAATGCATACTATGTTAATTCTAATCAGTCTATTTCCCATCCTAGCAAATAGTTCAATGAACCTCTGCTCCAAGGGAATTAAACCTATGACAAAATGTTACACAGGACTTCAGGCAAGCCCATTGTAATGATGGCAACTTCCTTCCTCTTGCACCCCAATCCTCTTGTAATAAAGGCACCACAGTGCATGTAGGTTTGAATTCAACGCTGTCTGTAAGGTGTACATTCTCCCTGTGTCTGCATGGGTTTCCTCTGGGTGTTCTGGTTTCCTCCCACCTCTTAAAACATTTGGGGATTATAGGTCAATTGGGTGTAATTGAGCCCATGAGCTGGAAGGGCCTGTTACTGTGTTGTATGTCTAAATTTAAATTTAAACGCTCTCTTAACGGTTTGTTATACCTGCATCTTATCCTTCTGTGACTTGTATCTGAGAACTCCTCAATCCCTTTCATGACGATATCTATGTGTTGCCAATTAATTTGAAAAGATGTTTACCATGGTTTTCCACTGAAAGCAAAATAGAACAATAACACTCCAACATTTTCAATCTTTCTGCATATTATCTTCACATTTAAATCCAAATATTTAATCTAGGTATATTGACAAGAGTATAACAAGGAATACCACTTCATTAGTCCTTTGTCAGAAATGATCTATTAACAACTACCATATATTTCGGCATATGTCGACCGGCAGATAAGTCGACCCTCATTTTTTAGCCTCATTTTAAGGGTTTTATGGTACATCTGGTATATAAGTCGACCCCCAATTTTTGAGGGGTTTATGACTCGACTTATACACTGAAATATACGGTCTTTACTTTGATGCCAATTTCCTATTCATATTGTTGCATTCACTTTGATACTATTAGCATTAATTTTCAGGTGACTCACTGAACCATTCATTCACCCCCACTGTCTTGAGCTATAATAGTTATCCATTACCAAAGAATTTTAACACACTACATGTCATTGCGAATTGGTAACATTACATTGGAGCAACTGTACATTTTACTTGGTTAGATCAATGAAAATGAATTTCAGAACCGAAGTAGAAAACACTGCCACGATAATATCGTGCATCCAGGGCACTATCATCGCAGATGGCATAGTTAGCATAGCGGTTAGTACAACGCTATTACGGTGCCAGTGACCCGGGTTCAAATCCAGCGCCGTCTCGAAGAGTTTGTAAGTTCTTCCTGTGTCTGCGTGGGTTCCCTCAGGATCCTCTGGTTTCCTCCCACCTTCTAAAATGTACCAGGGATTGTAGGTTAATTGGGGCATTTATAAGGCAGCACCAGATTGTGGGCCTGTAACAGTGCTGTGTATGAAAGAGATCATTTGTTCAATTGGATCATTTATTTTACTGTGTGACTTTGCAGTTTACTATGTTACCTGACACCAAACCAGCTTTTACTACAGTTTACTTTTAATACATTAGATTCCCAACTGCTATGCTAGATTTAAACTCCAGTCATGATATTAATAACTCACGCCTCTGGTCTAGCAACAACCACTAACCTAGTATATCCTTCTTCAAGGCAAATAACAATAGTTCATAAAGGCCATTTCTGATTTGAGATTAACGCCCTGAAACATTAACTGTTTTTTTTTCTCTCTACCAATGCTGCCTGGTCTGCTGAGCATTTCTAATCTTCACTTTTATTTCACAGATTTCCACCTGCATAGATTTTTTACTTGGTGTTTTGAAAAGTAACATGCTTTCTGGAACTGTTAGATAAAATTCTTTATTCACTTGAGTCCAAAATGTATTCACTAAATGACAGAATTTGTGCTTTAGTCAGCAAATAAAAGCCTAAAAATCCTTCATTCTCTTTCTATGAATATTTTTCATTAAAAAGGAATAGATGGTAATCTTCAGATTAGTCCTTAAAAAGCTATTTGCACTTAAATGTAGCATGATCTACCTCATAGATCATAATGATTTTACCTTATTACTGGTTTCAGGGTATTTACTACAATAAACCATCTCACACTGAATAGCCAGTGGCAAATGGTTAGATATCATGTCTATATGTAAACACACACATAAATATTTCTTTAAAAGTTAAAACTTGCTATTTATAGTGATTTTTGTGATGCCCCAATGAAGTACTTTTGGGTGCAGATACAGCTGTTCTGTCGGGATTAAACTTAGAGTTACAGCAGTGTAACAGGTTCTTCCAGCCCATGAGCCTGCATTGCTCAAATACACCCGTGTCTTTGGCATGTGGGAGGAAACCAGTGCACCCGGGGAAAACTCATGCAGACACAGGGAAAATGACAAAACTCCTTACAAGCAGAGGCAGATTTGAACCCAGGTCACTGATGCTGTAATCACGTTGAACATGCTAATTGTGCCGCCCATCATTCGGGCAATAACTTCCCATTAGCCCATAATGACCTAATATAAGTTTTAGCTAAGACCCCGTATCTGTTTTAGCTGAGTTGGTTGGAACACAGGTGAAAACTCCCCCTTTTGTAAAAAAGGCTATCTTTCGCATGCATCTGTGAACGTAGACATGGTCTCAGTTTAAACATCTCATCCAAAATACAAGACCCCTGATGATGTGAGCTCCCCAGTACTGCACAATAACACAAGACTCAAGAAGAATCAAAAAGGGCAGAAAATCATAATTTTCTAAAGTGAGAAAGGGAGCACTCATTTAATTGAAGCAACACTTGAAACTATATGGTGAAATTGTTTCACCATATAGGATCAGTGGTAGTGAACATGTCAAAGGATTAAATCTGCTTGTAACTCAGCTGTTTAGGCCTACACTTAACTGAAACAAAGAAGAGGACAGCATCACTCTTTGCCTAATTCTGGATACAGGTCACATTAGCAGAGAGGCATGGAGATTGTGTAAGGTGCTCTCTGGCCATACAAAGCCATAAGACGATAAGATGTAGGGGCAGAATTAGGCTATTCAGCTCATTGAGTCTGTTCTGCTATTCGAATCATGGTTGATATATATTTCCTCTCCTGCCTTCTCTCTGTAACCTTTGGTGCCCTTTACTGCTCAAGAAACTATCAACTTCCACTTTAAATTAAATCTATTCTGAGAATTGAACTGAATCTAGTTCATTATTTTACAGTTAGTAAATGAAGGCGCATGATACCACCCAGGACATGGTAACAGCTTACCTGGTATTCTATCCACTGGTCTTGCCATTCGTCCCTTCGCCATGCATGACACCCTGGTGACTGTGGGTACTACAAACATCACTGCAGCAACACAGCCAAGGCCTCTTTGATAGCACATCCCAAACCTATAATCTCTATACCCCTAGAACCACAAGGGCAGTAACCATCTTGCCAATCTACCTTCTCCAAATTCACATCTGTTCCATCCATTGAAAACTTAGGAGAAACAAAAACTGTGGATGTTCCAACCTTGAGTGAACAAAGAGACGTTGGAGGGGCCAGCAGTTCAGGCAGCATCTGTGGAGAGAAATGGGCAGTGTTTCAGGTTGGGAACTCCATGGATAAAAGGAGAAATGTTGACTATTTCTCTTCATGGATACTGCCTGACCTGTTGAGTCCCTCCAGGCTCTCTTTGTTTTCTTATTAAATTCCAACCTGGACCCTAAAACAAAATATCAGAACTCCATGCTGAATCCATTTGATGTTGTTCACAGTCACTGACCAACATTGTCAAGAAGCATGGGAAATAAATGCCTATCTTTTCAGCCATTGATGAAATCAAGGAGATATTTATCTAACTGTCACTTTACACAATGTGGGAAGGGAGAGAGGGGAATTGTCGGAGGTTGGAATTTGATCTAATTCTAAGGTAAGGGAAACCCAGTTCTGCCTCTGATCTATTGCACTTAGATTTGAGTGCAACCATTCTTGCTCAAGATGTAACAACTATTTCAAACCACCCAATCTTGTCACTTCACTGCACTTAAACAATGTGTGGTGCCTGACTACATCACCTGCTGGGGGTTTGGTATGGTCTCAGGGGACAGAAACAGTTGTCAATACCAGGGTTGGAAATTGTGCATATCAACCATGGTTGTATTCTGGTTATTGGTTGCCAGAATATAGGGAAACTCGAGAACAGCAGCTTGGATCTTCCTTCTGCAGTTTTCAGATTCAGATTTCAGATTTATTGTCAGAGGACATACATGACATCATAAATAACCCTGAGATTCTTTTTCCTGTGTGTGAGGCAGAATTACCATTTATTGGTAGTGCAAAAAAAAATGGACTCAAAGTACACATGTAAACAAATAAAGGAATATAAACAAAGTTTTGATTCTCTATTGATCCATTCACATGACAAAACTAATTGGGAATTACTTCAAAATCCTTAGTTTTCATAGCTGAAATGCAAACATCTGGGATTCGGTGGCGACAGGGGGAAAATGCACTCTTCCAATTAATTGCTCTCACTGTCTGTTATTTTCTGATCTGTAATTGGTGTAAATTGAAATGGGCCACTTCATTCCACTCTTCTTCCTTGGTGCTTGTGAAGCGTTTGAACAAGGTTACAACATTCCTGCACTTCACCTCTTCTCACCTCCCTCTGCGCACCTGAACATAAATCATACAAAAATTCCATAGACTTTAAAAGGGAGTCAGTTCTGTAATTACAAACTCGTACAGCAGATGGAAAAGCTGCAGGGAACTGAGAATGGTGTATGTGGTGGGGGGGGGGGGTGCGCTGTGGTGGTGGGGCAGGGGTGATTTGAGTTAGGTCATCTGGGATGTTTGAGGAAATTTGGCTGCAGGTTAATAGTCAATGCATGAAGGCCTATGGAGAAGGGCCTGCATTATACAGCGCCAGTCATATCCAATTTTTTTGCAAGCAGTGAACTCCAAAATGTTGGACTCTTCCACAAATAGGAGCGATTGCTGTTGTTAATTTTAAATCTAAGGCTGATAGATTTTCGTTAATTGAAAGAAATTAAGGGTCCTGGGGGAATGGCAGTTGTACAGCCTGGCTCATGGATCACTGACTGATTGAATGGGATTGGAGGGCTGAACAGTTCCTGCTGCAAACCTGAATGTAATGCTGAAATAACGTGACACATCATGTTATCCTTAAAGTACTGAGCAAGCTTCTCTTCTTCACAGAGGTCAATCACAGTGGCAAGTACACAAATCCATGTAAACTAGAAGGAATCCATTCACCCCTTTAAATCAGTTCTAATTCTGCGATAAAGCACTTTCTTGCAGATTTACCATAGTTTTACATTTCTAAAAATGTTCCTTTTCTAATACTTATCCAATTCTTTTTTGACCTTTCTTATTGAATCTGCTTCCACTTTTCTCTTTCAGATTGCAATCTCCAGATAATAACAACCCATGTAAAACACAATCATCCCCTTACCCCGAGGCTCTTTTTCCAATACCTTAAATGCAGATTACCTCTCGCCACTCTTTCAAATTCCTTCATTGTCTTAACATCTCCAGAAAATCTTTGCATAAATCTTAACTTTGCTAATAATAAATTTAACCTCAAGCAACCAAGTTAATTCTTATTATAATAGCCAGTGTAAGAATGGGTGTGCTTATTCATGGGCATGCACTCCAATACATATATCATTGTAATTAGTAGATGGCCAATGTGCATCCGAGTAATGTCTAGTACAGGGTTAGCGTTAGTAATGTATGAGAAAGGTGTTTGATTTTTACATATCAACTCCTATTATTGTCAATTGCTCATTATCATTTCTTCACACTTCCAAGTTAAAATTTACAATGTTAAAATGTAATATTAAAAAAAAGCATTTGGATTGGTACATGGATGATGACCAGAATGTATTGTCATGTACATAAATATTGATGCAATTAAATTGTTGCTTGCTGAAGTTTTAAAATACACGAACAAACGGTAAGTCTAAATTAAATTACCAGATAAATATGATAGAATAAATAAATAGAACAAAATGTTTGAATAGTGCAGATTGGTGATCCTGAAATAATGTTATATCTTAATAGCACCAGAAGGTTTAAGAGCTTGATGGTTGGACGGCACCATTAGCATAGCAGTTAGTGCCACGCTACTACAGCGCCAGAGACCTGGGTTCGAATTTAATGCCAGCAACCTGGATTCAAATCTAGTGCCAGTGACCTGGGTTCGGATCTAGCGCCAGCAACCTTGGTTCGAATCTAGCGCCAGTGGCCCAGGTTTGAATCTAGTGCCAGCGACTCGGGTTCAAATCTAGTGCCAGCAACCGAGGTTCGAATCTGACACCGTCTGCCAGCACTTCTACGTTCTCCCCCATGTCTGCTTGGGTTTCCGCCAAGGGATCCGGTTTCCTCCTGCCCTCCAAAACGTATGGGATTGTCAGTGAAATTGGGCAGCATGGGTTTAAATGGCCGGAATCTGTGTATTTTTTTTAATTAAAAAGAATAATTTAGAAGGCTGTTGGCCTTGTGGCAGGCAAATGGGAGCAGCTCAGGTAGACAACTTGGTCAGCATGGACTCTATGGCTCCATTGATAGTGGAATATATTAACCCAAAGTACCAATAGTAATCCCAAGCTAATTAATTGGCCAGTGTACGCAAAATATCAAAACTAACCAAGAGCGACCAAATAAAAATGTATATTTCAAAATTTACATCAACAGTTAATACGGGGATATTCTTAAGATTTGTGAACATGGTGATGTTGGGAACCGTTTTAAGGCTGTGTAAGTCATAATGATCGATATGTCCCAACAGATTCACAAGAAGAAAGCAGTAACACAAAAACTGCTGATGGTGGAATCCTGACCAAAAGAAGAGAAGCTGGAGGGACTCAGGTGGTCAGGCTGAATCCAGGAGAGAAATGGTCAGTCGCTGAGACTAAAGTAGGATGAAATCTGGCTCACAGTGACGTGCCTTGGTGAAAATTTGGGTTTGAACTAGAGTTCAATGCTCCTTGGGTGGGAGCATTGGTAAGATTCACCTATAATGGTATTTAAGTACGAAATGATGGACGTTTTCCTTGAACTGCTGCCAAAACTTTCGATACACTGAATGGACGCTGGACTATATCAGAGTACAGTTAAAGGTCGAGAGTCACAACTTGCCTTCCATCGACTAGATTGGTTTTAGGCATTTGGACAGCCTCTTGTTCATCTTTACGGATATATTCCAGGGTCGTGTGGAAAAACAAATTGTTCGATTTATTTCCCTGAAGGATAATAAAGGTCCCTGTCAGAAACGTTGAGTATTTCTACCCATGGGCCCTGCCACGCCCGGTGAGCAGCTCACTGCGTTTCTCCTCGCCTTCAATGCTCTGTTGAAATTGTTTCACAGAAGATCAACACTATTATATTTAATTACGTCCTAAAATAAGATATAGATCGGGAATTAATACCAGTGACAGCAATGGCTAAAAGTAGTGAATTAAATTCAAATAATTCTCATGGGTCGTATTAAAGTCTGGTAACGAAATGGTCGAGATTGTAAATTTATGATGGAAGATTGCGGCTTCCCCTCTTTATTCGGAACATCTGCTCGGTTTGTCTCACGAACACATGGCTCCGGGGACAGCATTGTGAGGTCAACGCAACCCATCCACTCCGGAGAACAAAACTGTGCATGAAATATACCAGAGCGGGCTCAGTCATTTACATTTTTTTATGGTTTCAGTTATCTCTCTCTCTCTCTCTCTCTCCCGACCGATGAGTGAGTGTAGGATGTTATAAATATGCTCTAAATTCCTCAAACCGGTTCTGCGAACTGTACCCAACTCCCACCGGGATAGTAAAGATCTTTCTAATGCTCTTGTAAAACCTCGTTGACAAGAACGTGAAAGCAATTGACAAGATCACACAAGCACTTTAAAAGGAATCTAAACCAAATTAGCGCGGATGGCGAAAGCCTGGAAGGAACTTGAAGCGCAAAGCGGGTGAGGTTCTGTCGGGAGAAGTCAAACGAATTGCTTTGGGCGTTTCCCTAGTGCAATGGGATCGGCGCCTTGGTCATTCTCCGAAGGGCCAGGATTAAATATCGGGCCGTTTAAAGGGAATTTGGGTTACGGTTGCTCAGCTCAACATCCGACTTCCTACAATATCTTACTTTTTGTCCATCCTCTGTCCGAGTTTCGTCGCTTTGTGAACAAACTTTGCCCTATTTAGCACAAATTGTGGTCCGTTTTCATAATGACTTGGTCATGTACATTTTGCATAACGGTCCTGCATTTGAAGCTGCATTTTATTCAACTCGTGTCCAGGTTCACGACACGCGTTTCTATGGAAGAACTAACCAGCGGGCACGTCGACCAACTCTAAAACATTATTGTGTGGCCAAGGTCTGAACTTCGTGGGTACGCCCCAGCACGGAATGTCATTGAAAATTAATATGTCCGTGAAAATTCATTTCCTGCGTTCCCACTTGGGCTCCTTCCCTGCTGGTCTTGGTGCAGTCAGTGACTGACATGGCGAAAGGTTTCACCAGGACATTCCCACTATGGTAAAGAGGTATCAGGGCAACTGGAATCCATCAAAGGTGACGGACTATTGTTGGACACTGACACGAGAGGCATCGCATGCTGAGTACAAACGAAAATCAGTGGCAAAACATTTTTATGTTGGTTGAACTAACGCACGATGCAATTAAACATGTTCAATTTAATAAAAGTTCATGATTCTCCAACTTCCTGTGTGATGCAGAAAATATGAAATGATCTTTGTGTTCGGCTTGAAGTTATCAATTTTTTCAGGAAGCAAATCTTTTGAAAGTATTTGTGATATCTCCAGCGTACTCACTCTTTTCTTTCGAGTGTTGTATGTGCCTGCATTCTCTAAAAAAAATCCCTATTCCTTCTCTTCCTCGTATTCAACACTTCCAACTGACTATACCTCTCCCTGTCCCCAACAATTCCTCCCGCCTTCTTCTCAGTGTAACACTAATATCATAAATTTCGCATCGTAATTGGAAATAAGCCGGGGTCAGCGAATCTTCTCCGGGTCAGGCTGGATCTGATGTAGAAGTTAAATTCGGATCCTTTCGTCTGGTGATGGAGCCGGGACAAAACGGGACGTCATCAAGGTCTACATAGAGGCACCCCTCTCCACTATGGGTGGTCCTTGTGGAGAGACATGAAGAAGAAGCCAGGAGCCAAGATGGATCCTTAGAACTCTGCCGCTGTGAAGTCATTGGGCAGAAACCACTGATGGAGAATGTCTGTCCACTGTAACGCTGCAGCTCAAACAACGTTAAAGAGAGAAGCTGTTCCGAATGAGCAGACGCCACGAAGGAGGGATTCACAAATCGTTCCTTTCCACAACCCACAACATACATTATATCTATTCATTAATTTGCTTTATCCCAACCATTGTTTGTTCTGCTTTTTAAAGTTGTTAACGAGTCATTATGTTCTTTTACTAACATTCATAAGGGCATCGATTTCTCAAATCAACGGAATCGTGTGTCAGGTTACAAACTGCATCATGCTCTTCCAAAAAAGGGGGATGATTCCCCATCTACAACAAGGTCATTGATCGGAAACTAATGAGTAAGAGTTGATGAATTGAATACTTCTGCATTGGTGCGATGTAACCTTTTTCATACATGAGTATGAATTAATTTCTCGATTACATTATTTCAATAGATACACGAGAGACTGCAGGTGCTAGAACCAGGGTGGGGGGATAGGTGTGTGGGGGGGGGGTGGGGGGGGGAGGGGTGGAAACGAGCTGCTGGAGAAACTCAGCGAATGGAGCAGTATCAGTGGATGGGAGTGGGGGAGCCGCGGGTCGAGCAGTATCAGTGAACAGGAGTGGGGGGGGGGGGGGCTGCGGATCGAGCAGTATCAGTGGACGGGAATGGGGGAGGCAGGGGGTCGAGCAGTATCAGTGGACGGGAGTGGGGGGCAGCGGGTCGAGCAGTATCAGTGGACGGGAGTGGGGGGGGGGCAGCGAGTCGAGCAGTATCAGTGAACAGGAGTGGGGGGGGCGCCTGCGGATCGAGCAGTATCAGTGGACGGGAATGGGGGAGGCAGGGGGTCGAGCAGTATCAGTGGACGGGAATGTGGGAGGCAGGGGGGTCGAGCAGTATCAGTGGACGGGAGTGGGGGGGCAGCGGGTCGAGCAGTATCAGTGGACGGGAGTGGGTGGGGGACAGCGGATGGAGCAGTATCAGTGGATGGGAGTAGTGGGGGAGGGTTCAGCGGGGTCGAGCAGTAGCAATGGATGGGACTGGTGGGAGGGTGCAGCGGGGTCGAGCAGTATCAGTGGACGGGAGTGGGGAGGCAGCGGGTCGAGCAGTATCAGTGGATGGGAGTGGTGGGGGGGTGCAGCGGGGTCGAGCAGTATCAGTGGACGGGAGTGGGGAGGCAGCGGGTCGAGCAGTATCAGTGGTGGGGGGAGGGTTCAGCGGGGTCGAGCAGTATCAATGGATGGGAGTGGTGGGGGGTGCAGAGGGGTAGAGCAGTATCAGTGGACGGGAGTGGGGTGGGGGGGACAGCGGGCCGAGCAATATTCGTGGACGGGGGTGGGGGGGGGGTGCAGTGAGTCGAGCAGTATCGGTAGGGTTTTTTTGTCCTTGGATATTATTTAAATATTTTGCTTGCTACCGTTTTTGGGAAATGGGGGTTGACGAAAACAATAAAACATTATCTGAAAAGGTCAATGCTCCATCAGGTGAATGATCTCTACTCCAAAGATTAACCTACATCTTCACTCTCCTGCAGTTAGAGCGGCTTCTATCTTTGATTGATTTAATTTTGATACTTGAGCTGCAGCGATATTAGTGGACAGCCCGAGCGCACCTCCACCCTTCCTCCCAATAATTTCACTGAGGAAGGGTTCCGAGCATCAATCTTAACATCTACGTTTCTTTCCTAATCTTCACGTCTCCTCTCAGTGACCGTCCACGACTGAAGGGAAGTATATGTTGATGCCTCCATCTTCTCCTTCGACTCCACAACGACGCGTTACCACCGTAATGGTGAAGAGGTCAACATCTTCCCCGACGATTTCCTTGTCCCTAAATTCCCACCCACTGCCATGCTTGCTTGCTTCCACCTGTCTCTGCCACTTCATTGCCTCCGTGGCTTTCAGGGTGGCTGCTACGAAGGAGCCAATTCAGCCCATCGAGTCATTTTTTTTTTAAATACAATCCAAATAATCCTCATGTCGCACAGGTCGAAATATTCTTCCCTTTCGGGTACACATGACCACACATCCCGGTATTTCAAAGACGCTTCCACGTTATTTTCCCCCTCCCCGTTCTCTCCCCCCACCTCGCGTACTCAAATTCTGTTGAAAAGACATTGATTTGAAACAGTCCCTCTGTTTCACACTCCACAGACTCTGCCTAATTGGCTAGATATTTTCAGCCTTTTTTGTTTTAGTAAAGACCACCTATTATATACTATATATAGGTTGACTTGCCTGGAGAAGAAAGTTGTACACTCTTTCTCTATTCATGAGACAATAGGCGATTTAATTCGCATATCCATTGACCTTCCTCCGCCCGGACACACTTCGGGTCCATCCTCTCCACCAGCACCGCCAGTTCCCAACACCTTCGTCCCAACAAGCGAGGTCGCTTTTTCGCTGTTCTGTACAATTCCTTTCCCGTCAAACCATCATAGTGGAAAGGGGCCATCGCGATCATGCCGGCCGAAAGGAAGAACGCTGGTCCACCCATCTCTCAGTTCTCAAAGCCCAGAGGGTTATAGAGTAGTGCAGCAGGGAAACAGGTCCTTCGGCCCACCCAGTTCATACCGGCCTTTTCACGCTTAACCCATGTTATTCTCCCCACGTCAATGCTTTCTCCCTAGATTCTACCGCTCACCCACACTCAGAACAATTTACTGCGGCCAGTCAACCCAAATAACCCTAATGCCACACGGCCCTGGAAAGAACATACAACACCCCACAGGGAGCACTGGAAGCGAGAACTGAACCCTGGTTTCTGGTTCTGCCATGGATTGAAACCCGATCTGGGATTCTGCATCAAGCTCGTGAGTCCGGGACCTCGTTGATTTTATGGCTTCACTCTGGCCAATTTTGGATACGCTTTTCCCCGTGTCCCGCCTATCACTCCCCCCATAAACTACCCCAAATGGATTCCACATTGAGGCAGATGGACAAACACAGTGTGTTGTGTCGAGGTATTTAATACTATAATACAGAGGAAATACGGACGCCTCTTTATTGTAATTGGATCAGAAACAGTGGAAGTCAGGAGATCACGATCCATTCCTCATCGAAGGTCAAGAACTTCAAGTTTCTGGATGTCAACATCTCCGAAAATCTGTCCTGGAGCCTCCACGTCGATATTATCACGCTCCCAGTGGCTCTACTTTGTGAGGTGTTTGAGGAGATACTGTATGACACCGAGGAGTCTCAACCACAGGATGGTTGCATCACTGCCTGGTAGGGAGGCGCCAACTCTCAGGACAAGAATAAACTCCAGAGGGTTGTTAACTCGGCCTGCGACATCACAGGCACCAGACTTCACTCCATCGAGGACATCGACATGAGGTGGAGTCTTTAAAAAGTAGTCTCTATCCTCAAAGACCCCCACCACCCAGTCCATGCCCTCTTCATTCTGATACCATTGGGAAAAGGGTACAGGAGCCTCAGCGGCACAAGGACAGTTTCTTCCCCCCCTCCCCCTCAGATTCCTGAATGATCAAAGAACTACAAACACTGCCTCACTTTGACTTTTTTTGCACTGTGGTTTATATAAATGTCTGCATTTTATATCAACGAATTTCGAGACTTGTTCATGGCAATAAATTCTGATTCTGAACAACAATCTCCAAAAGGCAGCCATCTAATTGACTAAGATTAATGGCTCACATGATAGAGGATTTAGGGGATATGGGGAGAAGGCAGGTAGGTGGAGTTAGGTCATAAATTAGATCAGCCATGATCTTATTGAATGGCGGAGCAGGCTGGATGAGCCATTTTTGGCCTACTCCTGTTCCTCCTTCCTATGTTCCTATGGACATTGAATGCCCTCTATTCGCCATTGAGCGCGAATCCACTACTCCTTTGGTGCGAATGCGACAAGTTCAAAAGGATACAAGAGCCACGTTAAGGATAATACAGTTCACACCTGCTTCTACAGGTGTACCATGGTGGGCATTCTGGCTGGTTGCATCACTGTCTGGCGTGGAGGAGCCGAGTCTCAGGACAAGAATAAATTCCAGAGGGTTGTTAACTCGGCCTGCCACAACACAGGCACCAGACTTCACTCCATCGAGAACATCTACAAGGCAGTGTCTTTAAAAAGCAGCCTCTATCCTCAAAGATCCCCACTACCCAGGCCACACCCTCTTCACTCCGCTACCATCGGGATAAAGATACGGGAGCCTAAAGACGAGCACTCAGCGGCACAAGGGCAGCTTCTTCCCCGCTGCCATCAGATTCCTGAATAATCACTGAACCAATGTCTTACATTTCGTGCACTGTTTCTTTATATTTATTTATTGTTTCAAAAGTGAATGTTTGCACTTTAAAACACCCCAAAACACCGATTTTCGTGACTTGTTCATGACAATAAATTCTGATTCTTTTTTCCGTAAAAATCTACAAAATCATTCGATGGTGGGGCTGGTCTTTGTGGCGATTTCAGATGGAGCTGTTTTAATGTGATATCGGCAGGTATTCAGGAAAAAAAAATACATAAAAACTCCAGATGCTGAAATCTTGAACAAACAATGAGAAAGTCAACGGGCCAGGCAGCATCAGTGGGTAGAAATGTGCAGTCAATGTTTAGTGTCGGGACACTTTATCAAGATGTTCAGGAATTGAATGAGTTGAAAACATTATCTTAAACACTGATTCTATCGTGAAACCTTTGCCGTTCTTCTTTCTCCCAGCCTCCATCTAAAAAAATAAGGATTATTGCCTGAATTTGCAATATCAAATTGGAGTCCAACGAATCTTTCCCTCCGACCACCAGACCGGGGGGGGGGGGGGGCTGCAGGTGCTGGAATGTGGAGCCCCAACAATTGGCTGGAGGAACTCAGCAGGTCAAGCAGGGCCAGTGGGAGAGAAAAAAAAACAACATTCAGGGTTTTGCCGAAGCGGCAACAATCCTTTATTTCTGCCACACAGATGCTGTTCGTCCGGCTGATTCTTCCAGGAGATTCTCAGCTGGTCAGTGTACTTTATATTGCCTGAATTTCAGTGTACTTTATATTGCCTGAATACATATCCAATGTGTCGGGCCCTTCCCAAGACACAAGGTTTCTACAGACTTTCGTATTTTACTCCGCCAGATTATTTGTTGTTCCATTATGCCGAGAGAGTTTTTGTGATACGTTTGCAGGGTGTCTCTCAAGATTCTTCACGATTAAGTGAATGAGATTGGACAGCATCTCTAGACGCTCTTTATGAAAAGAAAACGCGCCCTTAACGTGTAGCGGGACGCCAGACAAGGTCATCAGATCTGTGTCAGGTTGTTAGAGCGAGAACATAAGGTGAGACAGGAGACGGCAGATGCCGGGATCTGGGGAAATAACAAACTCTTGACGGGTCTCAAGAGGTCGAGCAGTATCTGTGGGGGAAGGAATATTCCTGGTGAATAATGCACATCGATGGGCAAATAAAGGCTCCTCATGTGAGGCGAGGGTGGCGTTCACGGTTGCACTATGAATATTAAAATTAACATCAAAGACGCGCCCTCCTCCCGATGTTAGTTGGAGGTTATGGCTGCGGGCTTTTTCCCCTCCGAGGTTGTACTTTGGTGTCGAGTCATTGGTTGGGTGGAGCCAGCGACCGATCGGCAGTCAAAAAAAGAGCAACTCGTCCAACACAACCAGTCCAGAAGAAAGAGAAAGGTACGGAGGGCAGTTCGGAAAGTGCTCCGCCGTCACCGGTAGCCCGCTGCCTCTCCGTGTTTGCCGGCACCGGGAGAAATACCCTCGATGCCCTGATCGCCTGCGGAACGAGGCGTCACTTCGGGAGAAGAGGCTTGCGTCGGTGACACTGAGTGTGTGTGAGAGAGAGAGAGGGCCGCGAGAATTCCCTTCGCCGGCGACGCAGCAGGTAGGTGACAACTTCGTCCATTGTAGCGGCTGGGACCCTCGGCGAGGACACCGCGAATCCTGCACCTCTTCCTGAGTGCAAGGGCTGACGCCGGGACACAGTAATGCCGCTCTCACCCTGCCAGGTAAGGCCATTCCTCAGGTGTGCGGCTGGACGGATCAGGACGATGGAAGCAGCAGGAAGTGCTTTAAATTATTTTTAAATGCGTCTATGTTCGCTCCTGAAGCGCCACCGCCACTGCGGGATTCCTGCCTAAAATTCCAACTCGTCTATCACGCTAGGTTTTCATCATTCTTTTAAGAATAAAAAGCAAAATCTTGCATTTCTGCAACCTGCGGGATTACAAAGCCGTGAAAGATTCATTTGGGTAATGCAGAAAACAATGATACCTAGATCAGGAAATGAATGGAGAGGGCGGTGAGTGTCAGTTCAGAATTTGACCTTTTATCTGAACGTTTGGAAACGTAGTGAGGGATCTGCCAATTCGTCACTTTGCCCATGACTAATTCAGGCTTGTAGCGACCGCAGCGAAGAGATGTTGAAACCGTGTCGAGCGTGCCCTAGTCCATCAATACCTTGATGAAGTGCTCAGGCCCGAAACATTGGTTACATCTTTGCTACATAAACTGTTTGACCTGCTGAGTTTCTCCAGCATTTTTTTTTTAACTTCAGTCACGGTGTCTGTAGAGTTTCGTGTCTTACTTTCATCAGTGATTCTAATCATACCACAGGTGACGTGAATTCACTGCTTTTTAAATGATTCACGGCTTCACCTGGAACTCACTGCTTCCCTAACAAGACTTACAAAATATTTATCCCCGCTAATACAGGCAGTTTTATTAGAGCAGAGGTTTCTACCATCGACACCGCCATTCGATAAGTTGTGGCTGATCTGACCGTGAAATAGGGCTCGGGCTCGAAACATTGCCAATTTATCTTTGCTGAAAAGACCAGCATCCTGGTGTGTTTTTACTACAATCACAGCTTCTGCAGACTTTCGTGTATCACTCAGCTCCATCTTCCTGCCTTTTCCCTATAGCCTTTAATTCCGGCACTGCGCAAAAATCTACTGGCATCTTAAATCTAACTCATAATTCTCTGCTTCCTTGGGCAGAGAATTCCACAGATTCACCACTCTCCTGGTGGGGGGGGGGGGGGGGTGAGAGTTCCTCCTCATCTCCATTGTTCCCCTCATCTTGAGGCTCTGTCCCATACCTACCAGTGGAAACAACCTTCCTGTCTGCATCTTCATTTCAGCGAGACATCTCTCCTCATCTGAAATCAGCCTGGTGAACCTCCTCTGCATCGCCGCTAAAATCAGATCTTTTCTCATTTGACTTTCGACTTCCCGTCCCAGATGGTGGCCAGGCTGGTGAAATCCGTATTTAGGTTACGGAAGAAGAAGGATCATTTGTTTTGTAAGAAGACGTAGTGTTAATCCGAATTCTTTGCCGCTCTCGGACCCACGATCTTGAAACAAAAGAAACGAGTCTGTGAAGGAGCGTGAGACTCGTTTGTGTCCTTCGTGGCGAATTCTCAACAGTGGTTCGGGGAGCTGAAATAGGTATCTTGTTAAGGATGCGGCCTTAAATTAATACCTGCGCAGTAGATTATAGCAACTCCGGTCTCTGTCGCTTTTTGCTTCAGACGCAATGTCCGCTATTTTTTGCGTTATGCTTTTAAAATCTCTTTCGTGAGTCCTGCAACCAATTGTCCCCTTCACCCTTCCCAATGTGCTTGGAGGGGTATCTCAAGAGATTGGACTAAAGATCGTTGGTTACATTCCATGTGGGACACTGAATATCGCATAACATTCTATCTTTCTCTTTAACCTAATATTTGAAAGTCAAGAAATACTTATTTATTTCCTGCCGAGTTTAAAGTAAAATAAATACGAATATCTATAGCTAGGTTCTTGTATGGGGAGTAGGATTTGAGTTACACGGAGAGGTTAAACAGGCGAGGACTGTAGAAGATTGAGGGGTGATTTGATAGAGTTTTTTTTAATTGAGGGGGACAGATAGATTCAATGTGGACAGGCGTTTTCTATTGAGAGTTGGGGAGATTCAAACAAAAGGACATGGATTGAGATTGAAGGGGAGGGGGGGGGGGAAGATGAGAGGGAATTTCTTCACTCCGAAGGTGGTGGGAGTGTGGAATGAGCTTCCGCCCGAAGTGATTGAGTGGAGGGTGATGGGCCCGGTGCGGGCCAATGGGACGAGGTGGGAGAAGGTGTTCGGCATGGACTAGAAGGGCCGAACTGGCCTGATTCTGTGCTGTAATTGTTACATGATCACACACTAAAACTTCCTCGGTGTAAATTACATCCTTCCTGGATCGAGGCGTGAGGTTTTTGAAGTGCGAGTGATCAATATATGTTCCAAAACAAACCACTTTCAAATTGTCAGCACATAATATTGAAACGTCGCTGTGTTTTGTTGATTTTTTGAATGTACTTGAATGACAAATGCCGTGGTAGAATATTGGCGACGAGTAGTTGATTCAAAAATAAGGTATTTCGGGTCACTTGAAGTAAGGAGTTCTCGGTAATGCCCCTGCAACGCGTGGTGGCCGTTAGCAATTATTCAAGCAGTCATTTTTTTTAAAAAAGAAACAAACGTCTGTAAAATTAAAATAAGTAAAAACAACGTTGGAGAAACTCAACAGGTCCAACAGTGTACATGCAGCAAAGCCCATACACTCACTGTTGGACCTGCTGAGTTTCTCCAACGTTGTGTTTTTACTCGAGTCGCTGCAGCCTTCAGTCCTTCACTCCGCCTGTTAAATTAATACTGGTCTTCAGAATCACCACACAGGGCAAATACGCTAGTTAAATACCACATCTATCAACAATGCGACGATCCAGGTGAAGTGAAACAAGATTGGAGATTAAGAGTGAAATCACAAAATGCTGGAAAAACTCAGTGTCCTTTATGTAGCAAAGGGAACCGATGTTTCGAGCTTCATCAAGGTTCGACCTGCTGAGCTTCTCCAGCAATTTGTGTTTTTCCTTCAACCACACTTGCCAGTTATGAGACCCCTCTGTAAAAGAGACACTCGTTCACCGGGCTTTTGGATTGGATTTGAGATTCTTTCTCTTTCCGATATCCCGTTTGTATTGTCCGAATACCCTGGGATAAAATCTGGGAGTTTCAGAGCAAGGAAACAGCCAGGATCTCCCGGCCCGCCGAGCTCTCACCGACTATCAGACTCCAATTCCATCTTGTTCGAAGTGAACAAAGAGAAGCTAGTGGGGACGCAACGAGTCAGGGCAGGCGAGTGGAAGCAAAACGTTGTCTCTCCATGGGAGCCCGCTGGGTGTGTCTCCACCCCCCGCCACCTTCTCAGTGTTTGCCGCTGAACTTCATGTGCTTCTCAATTTTTCACACAGACTTAGTTCGTTGATCGCGATGACTTGAAATGATTAAAACTTGACCTCGAAATCCTACTGCCGAAGAGAAAGGGTTGATCATTCTTTCTGAATCCGGCTCAGAGGGGTAGCTCCAACTCCAATCTTGGACTGCCCGTGTAGAGTTTGCCCGTGTCGTGTGTCTCCCCCCACCCCGTGACCAAGTTTCCTTCCACATCCCAAAGGTACGCGGGTTGGGAGGTGAACTGGCCACTGTAAAATGCCCTTCGAGACTGTGGCAGAACTTTTGAGGAGTTGATGGAACGTGATTTTATTTTACCCTTTCTATTTATTAACTTTTTTTCTGTCATGTGGTGGTAATTTAAGGTATAGAATTGATGTGGAGGAAATGTGTTTTTACTTCAATCACAGTGTCTGCAGACTTTCGTGTTTTACTAGTGAGAGAATTGTAATGTTTATGAGCTGAGACAGATTTAACAGACTGAAATGCCTTCCTTTCATATCAGGAGAACTTTACAGCACAGTTCAGGCCCTTCAGCCCACAATGTTTTGTTGACCCACAACCCGCCACATCAATGTCTGAATTGATACACTCTTTTGAATGTCCCTATTGAACCCAAGTTCAAACAAAAAGTAGTCAAGAAATACTAAACTCCGGGGAAGAGAACATTTTGGAAGACTGGTCAATGGTGTTTCTCCACATTTCTTCACCCATAGGAAAACAAGCCCCTTCTCAGTCCATCAACGGAATCTTTTATTTTGGTTGAAATTTTTCTTTAAAAATCTCGGTTTGTTTTTGTCGTCAAATTTACAACCTTGTTTAGGGATAAACAAGAAATCTGCAGATGCTGGGGTTGACTACAGTATATAAAAGTGATTTAGAAACTCAGCAGGTCATGCAGCATCCATAGAAAGTAAAAGGCAGTTTATGTTTTGGGCCTGGCCCCTTCTTCAGCAGGAGCTGATAATCAGGCAGACTCTCCAATAAGAAGTTGGGTGGGTGGGGAAGGGGAGGAGCACAGAGAGCAGGTAATAGGTGACTACAGGTAAGAAAGGGAGGAGCTGAGAGGTGATGGGGAAAGGGACAGGTAATTAAGATAGGTGCTCTCTGATAGGTCAAGTCAGGGAAGGGGATGGAAACTGAGGAAGGGAGCCAGAGGAATGAGGGAAAGAGAGAAACCAAGGTGGGGGGGGGGGTGGTTAAAGGATAATGGAGGTTGATATTGATGGTGTCTGGTTAGAAACTGCTGTTTTTCCTCCAATTTACAATTGGCCTCAACCTGGCAGTGCAGGAGGCCATGGACAGACATGTCAGTGTGGCAATGGGGCATGGAATTGAAGTTGTTGGCCTTGTTTTACATGTTACTTGTTGATTATATCAGTAATATTTGTCTTTACACTTCACCATGACCACCTACAACATACCCATGGACCACCAGTGGTCTGTGGACAGCAGGTTGAGAAGTACAGCTCAGCAAGGTTCATCTTTCCAGCTTTGTTATGTAGAAAGCAGAGACTGAGTTGTGATTGGTGGGATGCATTATGTTTACTAGCCTTTTATGAAACACTCTATTCAATTACTATGAAATGAAAGATAAAATGAACAACACTTTCCGGTCGGTGCTGGAAAGAACAGCTTAGGGACAGGCCCTTCCTTCAAGTTCAAGTTTATTGTCCAATATTCTAAGGTGTAATAAGAAAGTTATTTTGATTGCAATATCTGGACTGAACATGATGGCAAATTGGCATGATTCCCATCCCTCCAAACCCTGAATTCCATGTGTCTATCTACTGTAGTAGCCTACAGTAGTACACTACTGGCTCTCAGCCCTACCACCACAGTGTGTTCCAGGATCCTCAAACTCTCTATGTAATATACATGCCCTGCTCATCTCCTTTAAACTTTCTCCCACTCATCGTAAATGAATGTCCTCTAGTATTTGACATTTTTACCCTGAAAGAAAAATTCTGACTGTAATGCTAAAGATAATGAATTTATTGTCACATGCATTGTACAACGAGCAAATGCACCAGAATTCTTACTTGCTACAATTAAACAGATACTTGTCAAAACACCTACAAATAACTTTTAAAACTATAAAAGTATATTTAATTGAATTCAAATGAGAAAATAAATACAAAAATAGATAGATAAATAGGGTTATCCTAGTTCAAAAAAGGTGACTTTGCAATTGTCTGATTAGTTTAACAAAGAGAGGTTCAAGAGCCTGATAGCTGTTGGAAGGAAACTGTTCTTGAACCTAGAGGTCCTGCTTTTCAGGCTTCTGTACCTTCTGCCGAAATGTAGGAGTAAGAAGAGATTGTGACCAGGGTGATGAGGGTCTTTTATGATATTAGCTGCCTTTTTGTATATGCCTCATATTATTTTAGAGGCCTCTATCAGGTCTATCCTCAGCCTCTGTCACTCCAGAAACAACAACCCAAGTTTGTCCACCCTCTCTTTATAGCTCATACCCTCGAATCCAGGCAGCAACCTGTTAATCTATTCCATACTCTTTCCGAAGCCTACATGTCCTACCTGTAATGGGGCAATCATAAATGCACATAATGCTCCAGGTGTGACCTAACCTAAATTTTACATAGTTGTCACATGACTTCCTTGCTATAATACCTAAGCATGCCTTATGCCTTCTTTCCCACCTTGTCTACTGGCATGGCCATATAGCCTGAAAATCCTCTCTCCACAGATGCTGCCCTGCTAAATGTTCTGTGCTGTTTACTTATGTACAATGAATATCAATTATTTCCTTCCTATTCATTTATTTCCTCCAGTTTCACAAATGCATCCCTTCCTGCTAGTGAATGAATACCCCTTGTAAGGGCAGTCAGTGAGATGGCAGATAAAACAATGGGTTAAATTTAGATTTAATAGTTTGCAGAGAAACTCAGATTTGAGAATTTACTCATTTTATTAATCTTGACCTAAAACATCTCTGAATACATTGCTGGGAAATCTGAGATTCCTGCAAGTCACATTTGAATCAGTTGGCTTTAATTCATGGAATCAGGTACACATTGATATGGTCATACAGTGGTGACCTAACTGAACCAATGATCCAGATGTTTGGACCATATGTTCAAATGCCAGTGGAAATAAATTTGAAATAAAAAGCAAGCACCAATAATAATGACTATGAAATTGACTTAGTTGAGAAGGAAATGATACCATATTTATCCTGTCCTTCGGTGACTCCTGGGGCATTGCTGAGTGGTTGATTTTTAAAATGCCCTGTGAAATGTCAGGCCACTAACTTTAAGGGTATTTCAGAGTGGACAACAAATAATGCTTTGTTTGAAACTCTGATCTGGTGAAAGGATAAAATCATAGCCCTAGTTTTAATTCCATTATGTACTTGGTCATGATTGTTAGTATTGATTGCTCTGGTCTGGGTGTTCTAATTCCTTCCCACGTCACAATTATATGCTGGTTGATCAGTTAATTACCCCTGGTGGAAGCAAGTGGTAGAATGGGGGAGGGGGAGTTGATAGAAGGTAGAGGTGTGGAAAATACAATGGGAATAGGGTCGGATTACTGGGTGGGTGATTGATGATTGTGGTGACGTGATGAGCAGAGGGCCTGTATCTATGTTGTATGACTCTGTAGCTCTGTGACTCTCCACAGGTTCAATACATCTGAGGTTCTGTCAACACTATGGTAACGCATGTCATTTATCTCATAGATGGCATGCAGCTGCAGAGAGTTGTGAAAGAACCACATTCTTCCTGTGACATGTCTGCAATTTCATTGATTAACTGGTGCGCTATTATAAATTTGACAAGTTTAATGACTAGCTTGGCTTGTTTTCTTCCTCACTGCCTCAGCAAGAATTGTCCTGTATCCGCATTAACATTTCCTTTCTTTTGCAGTCGGCATCGACTCCTGTTGGAGATTGTCTTGGCAATGCAAACTGCCACGTGGAGTAGCATCGGGGAGCAATCAACCTCACCTCTTACTTCTGGCTTCAACTCTTGGAAGTCGACAGCGCTCCCCAAGAATTTGGGTGCAGCCACGTCTGGCAGCAGTGCCTTCACCCCCTCAAACACTGCTCCCAACTTTTCTTTTAACAACAAGTATGCCTTGCTCAATGGGCCAATTTTAAAGACTGAGGATTGTGGTCAGTTCAAACCCAACCTCCAGTCAACGGTTGAATATTTTTCCAATCCCTTGCACCACCCACGTGTTGACATGGCTCACTATCATGACTCCTGGTTTAGACCATCTCACCAAGGTAGCCCTGCTGAGGATGGGGGTCTCTCAGCCACCTGGTGGGACCTACATGCTGGCTCAAGCTGGATGGACCTGCAGAACACACCGGCTGGTCTTCAAAGTTCTACCCATCCAGCTGGCCTTCAGCATTCTCTGGGAAACTATGGATCTGAGCACCAGATCTGTGGCCCTCCAACTCACCTGTTGCAGGCAAACCAAGTTATGGTTAACCAAGATGGATATAAGCAACCTGAGCCTGTCCAGGAGCCCCTGGTCTTGAATCAGACGATGGATGGAGTCCCTCGGCCAAAAAGTGCAAGGCGGTCATTGTCTCGAAGTTCGGGGCAGGGGAACTGCCGTTGTCCCAATTGCTTAGAGACAGAGCGACTAGGGACATCAGTGGAAGGCAGCAACAAGAAGAAAGTCCTGCACAATTGCCACATTCCAGGGTGTGGGAAGGCCTATGTAAAGACCTCTCACCTCAAGGCCCACCTGAGGTGGCACAGTGGAGACCGGCCTTTTGTCTGTAACTGGCTCTTCTGTGGCAAGCGCTTCACCCGCTCCGATGAGCTCCAGCGACACCTTCAGACTCACACAGGCTCCAAGAGGTTCCTCTGCCCCGTCTGCAACCGGGTCTTCATGAGGACCGACCATCTCACCAAGCACATGAAGACACATGGAGAGACCAGCCAGGTGGGCACCAAAGAACCTGGCAGAGAGGGCAGCAAATACCTCTCACTACCTGGGCCACCCCAATCCCCAGGGGCAATGCAGAGAGACTGTGAGGGGAAGGGGGTCAGCGATGGACAAAACTGAGAAACTGCATATTTGTTCATTGCAAAGTTAACATATTGTTAGTGTGTGAAATAGTTGCACTTGCTAAACGCTGTATATTTTTTAATAAACTCCGAAGGAAATTCAACATTCATAGGAAAGGTCACACTTCTCCAATTGGTTTTTGCATTGCTAAAAAGGCACTAGAAAGGTTGAGTATAAATCTATTTTACATTATTTATAAAACTGAGAACCAGAGAAAAGTTACAGCGAAGAAAGAGACCACTCATCCAGCTGTTCCTGTGCATGTCCCTCTAACCTGCCCTCACCTCACAGCCCAGCATTTTACTCCCTTTCAAGCCTTATGCAGTTCCTTTAGAAGTACAGATCGAGTGCCCCTTATCCAAAATGCCTGGGACCAGAAGTGTTTCAGATTTTGGATTTTTTTCTATTTTGGAATAATGCGTTTAATAATGTGAATAATGTTTTGTACTTATACCAAAAAAAACGACCTCTGCTTACAAAAGATGACAAATGCAGCACCAAATACTAGAAATAATGCTGGATGGCAAAACACAGTGATTGATGCTCGTAGGTCTGGTGGTGACGATGGTTGGTAGAAAACTGGCGCCTACTTGTGGTGTCATGTTGGCGCTCAAAAAGTTTTGGATTTTGGAACTTCGGAAAAGAGGTGCTCGACCTGTAATGCATTTCTCATTTCATTAGCTAAAAATATTCTTCCATGTTTCACTTTTGCTTTTTATTTTGTGGTAGTCATCTTCAATCTATGTGCCTTAACCCTTCTGTTAATGGGAATGATTTCTCTCCATCTGCTCTGACTAGACCATTTTTGTTATCTTGACCAGATCTTCTCATCTGTTGCAAGAACACCCCAGGCTATTCACAGTTTAGAATAAAGTCTGCAGATGTTGAGCTTGCGTGATGAAGGGCCCAGGCCTGAAACATTGGTTTCTCTTTGCATTGTGCCACACTTCCAACTTTAGTCCTATACACCCAAGTCCAAACTCTCTACTTCAATGAAAAGAATTGTACTTTAAAGGAAGGAAAATACAGTATTAAACTAGGATGTTGCCCGGATTCAGGAACTGAGTTTCAGGGAAAGGTTAAACGGGTTCCCTGAACCGTGGAAGAATGAGGGGAGATTTGATTGAGGTATACAAAATTGTAAGGGGTGTAGCTGGAGTAAATGCAAGTAGGCTTTTTCCATTGAGGTTAGTTGAGATACAAACCAGAGGTCATGGGTTAAGGGCAAAGGGGGAAAAGTTTAGGGGGAGCATCTTCACGCAGAGAGTAGTAAGCATGTGGAACAAGCTGCCAGGTGAAGTGGTGAATGTGGTCTCAATTTTCACATTTAAGAAAAATTTGGACAGGTACATGGACGGGAGGGGTATGGATTAGGTGCCGGTCAGTGGGACTAGGCAGGATAATAGTTTGGAACAGACTGGAAGGGCTGAAGGGCCTGTTTTTTTGTGCTGTTATATTCAATGATTCCAAACCTCCTGAAATGTCTGTGCCCCAGTGAAAATCATTCCAGTGTCAACTTTCTCCCCATCAGTCTCTATCTCGGATTCATCTGAAAAATTGAATTTCTCAATGTCTTTTATGTCTCCTGTCGAGAAAAGAATTTGCCAAAAACGTTATTTCATGAAGTATTCCCATTCCCCCCCACCCCCCCCATTCCCCCTGCCACTCCCTCCTTGCCTTGCTGGGGTGTTTCCTCTCAAACCTCAAAATATCAATTAACCCATTAAAGATACTTTCACTCAAAGAGATTGGAGACAACCATAATCCTGACATTTTTATAAAGTGGGCTATTTTGAATAGGACAACTGGCTCTAGGAATAAATTACATGAGACTGAGAAATGCTGCAGTGGAGGAGTGCACTTTTGTGGCCAAGAAAATACATAGTCAACAGAAATTGCTCTGGATGATCGCCATCCTTGCTGCAATACTGACATAGATTAGAAAATGTACCGCACTGTCTTATTGAATGTTAATAATTCCTGCGCTTTGCAAACAGGTGCCACGTGCCGCATTGTTTTAGTTTAGGTGCTAAATGTAAAAATATATTTATCAAACTATTGCAAGGAGAACACCCCAGAGTATTCAAAGTTAAGAATAAAAGAGCAGATGGAGCTTCATGTTGCTCTTCTTCAGTGGAGGAAATATTCACACCATAACCAACACAACACGAGAAGGATTACTGCCATCACGTGTTCTAGCCTGGAGGTATTGCAAAGAGATTGATCAAACATCTTAAATATTTCTGAAGTGGAGTTTTTCCACATGTTGCAGATATTTTTTTGATCTATATGAAAGAAAACTGATTCACTTCACATCGTCCAGGCAATGATTAGATGGCAATAAATAAAATACTTGTGACTTTCGTTGTAACATAGGGTGCCTATAATCACCTCCAATGCACGCTGCAAAGTATACTACAGTAGCCCTGATAGCTTTTTTTTATAGTCAGCATCAAGTAGCGATATGGCAAGGCATTAATAGGTGAGAAGGCATTTACTTTCTGCCTTCCCATACACCAGAGAGTGTTGTGGCATAGAACGAAAGTGACTCATACACAGGCCACCATCCCAATCTTAGACAATTTTGTTTTTTGTTTAACAAAATCATTACGTCTCGTAGATTATGGTAGGAAGTAGGTTTGACAGGTATTTTTAAAACTACATTCTTAACATGCTTCTATTTTATTCCCTGGATATTAATGTAACTTTAATCATTTGCTTCCTGTGGAACTAGGTCCCATGGGAATGAAATGACAAAACAAGGCTCTCCAAACAATGTGAACTGTTGCAGAGTTTTCGATTGATGCATGGAAAATAATCAGAATCCAATGAAAGGAATTGGAGTGCTGGGATAGACACTGAAGTATTTAAATTAAAGATATATTTACATTAAAAATAATAGATATTTATCTTTTAATGTAAATTTTTGGAATAAATATTGTAGACTATTGCATATTTTTTGTCATTTCTCGGATTCTTACACTTGAGAAGATTACTCTTGATAGTAATTGCTGTGGGACATTGGTTGTTGCTAGTTGCAAGGTAATGAAAAATGAACAATGTTATTTAGTAATCACAGGGGGAAAATTAATCACTCCTTTCACTAACAGCCATAGTTCAAATAGCCAACTCTCAGCTTTAAACAGTTGGTCCTTTAAAAACCCTCTTGTTGTTAACACTGTCCTTTTTCTCCTTGTTAGAGCAACCTTGAATCTTGGCCTCCTTCACACAAAGTTCTGAAGATCCAGCCTCTCAGTATCAGAGTCTGATGCTTGTGTTTCTTGCAGTATATTCCCTTTTTTTTAAATCACTCCTTGGATTTAGGCATTACTGCCATGGACAGCATTTATTAACCTTCCTTGAACTCCCTTGAGAATTAGGTGGTGAAGATACTCCCAGAGAAAATCTAAGGTGGGATTTCCCATTAACCTGACAAAGTTCTATGAATAAGATGATGGAAAACAAGAGAAATATTGAAAATCAAACATTAAATATATCTGGAAATACAAACAGTTTCATTAGTTTCCTTAAAAAGAAGCAAAGGTTAACATTGCAGTCCTGAAATCTTCTTCCTCATCTGGACCTTAAACAGGGGTTCAGTGCTAAGTTTTTAGGTGCCAGAGCTGAAATGATCAAATATCCTAATGTTATGAGTGGTATTTTTCCCCCACCAGCCCCACCATCTCTCCCCATCCCTCACTACAACACCCGTTTCCGTAACATCCCCTGTATTCAGAATTCCGTCAGAACAAATCTAATAGAGGGGCATTAGAGTAACAGTGAGAGGGGGGAAGGGGGAACTGGTGTATCTACACAAAATAGCACCTATGGCAGGGATGGCCGATGCGTCAAACGGCGACAAGGAGCTCTCGCGAGACCCAGCCTTGGTGGTCGCCATGTTGTATTTGGCATTGGATAATTGAGAGCGAATGGTAGGATGAGGAAGGAGGACGAGTGTACTGGTCGTGGAAGAAACAGGCTCCTTGTATGTCCAGAATAGCAATCAGTGTGGGGAAAGGGGGGGCCATGAGGCCGTCCCTGCCTGTATTTAATATGCGGCCATTGTTAAATTCTCCACTAGTTAAAACTCCCCACTTGTTTATTTTGCCTTTCTTTACAGAAGTTCTGGAATGGTGCTCACGTGAGCTCCACCAGGACTGCACACATGCCAGCACCACCCTTTGTCAAAGTAATGAAGTTGTGGTTCATATTAGCATTTTACATCAACGTGCAACCGTGAATTCTTTCTTGCACTTCACAATCAAGGAGTGTTGTTGAATGTTCATGAGAGAAAATCATTTTGAACCAAATCTGGACCATGTTATGAACAGGACCAGTCCATTCAACTCACCTGGTTAAAGGTACGCTTCAGCTTCATGTGAGCAGGGGTGATCCCCTACCATCACTTAACAATATCAGCTCAAACCTTTGTTCCTCTGTCCTGTATGTGGGTCCTCTCAAAAATTGGTTGATTAATTCAATGTCTCCCTAAACCAACTCAACTTTCTGAATATATTATCCATAACACCAGTATGTAACAATGGTGAAACAATGCAGAACTCATGGAGGGGGTGGGGGGTGGGGAGATACAATTGTGCTCAACCAATGAGAAATAAATGCCATGTTTTAGTATAATTTTTTAATATTTCTATTGCATCACAAACTCATCCCTCAAAAAACTTTGTGCAAAAAGCATGATGTACTCTAATCCTGCTCGACAGTTCAAATATTGAAACATATATTAAAGTAAAATGTTCATTTGAACTCTTACGAACTTATGTCCTTTCAGAATTTGGTGGGCAGGCATTTGACTTGGGATGTGACATGACAAGAAGGCATGGAATCAATCTTCCATAGTACATGCGGTACCGAGTGTCGAATACTTAGACTAAGTATGGGGAACTGTTCACAATTCCACCCATAAAGAACCACAACCCAAGACAAATTTCTACCCTCCAGGAGTTTATGCTGTGAAATACATACGTAATAGGAAATTAATGCTGTGCCTTTTATTTAATTAACATTGTCTGAATACTTCATAGAAAAAGAAATAAAGATTTGTTTCCAAATATTTCATTTGACTCTGGTGTGATTTCTCAAGAGTACGGATTTAACAATATTGAACATAATACACAAAGTTCAGGTTTATTGTCAGACTACATCAATGACATCACATACAACCCTGAGATTTTTCTTCTTGCAGACCAGGCAGAATTTCTACTTATCAGTAGTACAAAAAAAACTTTATTCAAGTAAAGATACATATACAAAAGGGAGAAATGTAAACAGGCAGTGCAAGCAAACTATGCAAGTGGGGAAAGGGTCATTGATGCTGGGCAATGGAACCCATTCATCTCTCAACATCACAATTCTCACCAGCCTTTGCTCAAATACATGAAAAACACCTCTGAAGGATTCCACTGGTTCTAAGAAGCCAACTTTACAATGGCAAAAAAAATCATTTTTGTCTATAAGATGATTTGTCACAAAATAGCATAACCTCATTCACCAGATCTCCAAACTGGAATGACTTAAACAAAGTTTGCGATGTTGGGTGGATGAAAATGATACCTGACCTGGTTGTGGCTGAAGCTGAAACTGGGGACAGAAATATTCACTGCCCAGCAGGACCGACGCTAGACCCAACTATGAGCAGCACAACCCATTCATTAAGCTCTGTAGCTGTAATATCCATTGAGGCACTGACTTTCAAGTGACATAATTTGCAAGTAGTCTCTTAGGAACACTTCTAAACATAAAGGCATTTTAACAAAAGACCCTGTTGTTCTTATGCAGATACTCTTTCGTATGGCTTGCATCATTCTGCACAATATTAGAAGCAAACATGACAATATTTCACTGTGTTCCCCACAATTTTGAGAATCAACCAAGCAATGGGCCAGTAAAAACACAATGCTAGAGAAACAGTGCACTCTAAAGAGCAAAGAAAAAGGTACTTAACCAACATTTCACTTCTGCCCTTCATACAGATATGGAAGTGAGCCTGGGTGAGTACATGGTCATAGAGCTTGAGAACAGCAGGGATTACAAATGGGGAGCAGTGAGAGAGAATCCCACAGAACTCCATTAAGAAAGCAAAGGAGAACTTCTTCAGGGTAGGCATACCTCGAAGAGATTTCAGTTTTGCAGTAGACAGGAAGAAGTAAAACCCAAAAGTCTGCAGACACCAGGATTGAAGTGAAACCACAATGCTGGAGAAACTCAGCAAGTCAAACGGTGTTCTTTACAGAGCAAAGATTTCTTTCGGGCTTGAGCCCTTCATCAAGATGAACCAATCAATGGGCCAGATTAAGCATTTGATCAATTACTGCAGGGTGATGCCCACCTTGATGCTGATTTTCATAATCGCACATCACAACACACAGGAGTAGACTGGCAGCCCAATAATGGAGCACAGACTCTGCTCCATTGTCAGACTCGCCATCTGATTCAGGAGTAGAACGTAGTGAGCTGAGGGGCTAAATACATTTCAAATGTGTCCTTTTGGCCTTTTATCCAGCTACATTGCAATAGATTGTGCAGCACATTTATTTGAATAGGATCACCAAGGTGGGTTAGAAAGGGTCAAGTGCAGGCATGTGGTTTTAGTTATTTCTTATTTTACTTAGTTTTAAAATATTCACTTAATTTTAATTAACGTATTTCAGTAGATGTATTATTTTAGCTGTTTTTCAATTATTTTACCCTTGGCTGTTTATAGGAAGGCCTTTAAAACCAATCAGCTGTCTATTGGTCATCAAGGTGATCAAGGGTAGTCTACCCATTCAGCTCTTTAATTCATGCTTGTAAGCCACTATACTTGCCACTCATGAATTCATTTCAATTGGGAAATACAGGTTGAACCTCACAGCCTTATCTGAACTTGTATGTTCTTGAAATGGTTTGGACTACTGAAAATCAGGGGGAAAATGAGGAAATGAAAATATCATGAACTAGGTTATACACATAAAACTGTTGAAACATCCATCATATCTTCTCATCACTAACCACATCCACACCATTCTCTCACATCACACCACACTTTTATATTACACTCATCGGTCTCGATATATACCTAACTCAGTAAAGTTAAATTTGAACAAAATTATTTATTCGTATTATGTTATTATTGACATTCAAATTGATTACGTACCTTGAAGCCTGTAGCTCCCCAACATGTAAACAAACCAGCCAGCTAAGTGAGGGCCTGAGGTGTGTTTTCGCTGTTCTGCTAAGGCGCACTTCCATTTTGTTTTCATCTTCGTGCAGTGGCGATGACTTCAGTTTCAAATACCTTCATATTTATGCATCAAACGTGTATCACAGAGATACCACACTCCCATTAATTATTGTGTCAAAATAATAACCCCGATTAAAGGTGATAATTCGCTAAAATCCCTAACCTTAAACACCCCGTCATTCATAAATGTGAAGGCAGTGTCATACTATAGAGCAAGTGCAGAATGACTGAATCGGAATTTATAGCTTGCAAACATTTAGCGCAGGGCCCTTGAAAATGCAGGGCCCGTAGCATATGCTACTTTTGCAACTAAGTTAAAGAGCTCTTGGATTCTCTGCCCCTCCCCACTCACAGGACCACCAGTGTAGTCTGGCCAGAGAATGAGTGCAGAGAGTGTATCCAAAGACCTAAACTACTAATCCTGAACTTGAGTTCCATCAAGGCAGTTAGGGATGATAAGTTCAATAATTAATTATCTATTGTCAATAATGATAAACATTAATACTACTGAATTGATATAAATCCATCTGGTTAACCAGAATCAGGATTTAGAATTTATTGTCATGAACATGCCACAAAATTGTCCTTCAGGGAAGAAAATCTGCAGCCCTAACCTGATCTGGCCTGTGCATGACCCAGAGAATGGAGCAATGTAATTATTCTTCTCTGCCCACTGAAATGGTGTTCTAACCTCAGAGATAATTGGTGATGGGTAATAAATGCCACCCAGACAGGGATGGCTAAATTGGAATACATTCAATCCAATAGATTAGGTTTGAGCTGACCACTCCAGCTTTAGACCAAAATATCAAATATGATTACACATCAAATAATGGTAATTTATTGAAATGAGTTTGAAATTTTGCCTTCTCTCTCTCTCTCTCCCTCTTCGTGTTACAGCACCAATGTTCATACTGTGACTGTGCCACCCACAGGCTTTCACCCATATCACATCCAATGGCATCACAACCATTCACACTGCCCTACCTGATGCTATGAGTGGATAAATACCTCCGTATTGAATTATAAATGTTCCCACAGCTATCTGGATATGGAGGTTAAAAAATTTATGATCCTTGTTCCATCTCTTCTCTGATCCTTAGCTTGCAACCATCCGGTGGCTCTTTGAATTTTAAATCACTTTCTATCAATAGTCTGATCAGTGCTTAGAAATCCAATGGGTCTAACCTGCTCTGTTTCACATTCCTACACAAAAGATATTTCCCATAATGTTTTCTCTGAATAAATGTAACACATCCAAAGCTCAGCTCCCAATGAGATATCTCAGACCATATTTTCATTGCTACCATAGTCACTAATGCAAGTATGAGCCCAGGCCAAAAATAACTGATTGTTGAAATTTTCATCTCCCTATTCAAATCTCTCAGTTCTGACACTACATTGCCCTCAATCCAGTCTTAGAATGCTGCATTCATTTACATCATTTCATTCCATCTTTATTCCCAACATTCAGCTGCCTAGGACCTAAGCTGTGGGACTCTCTACTAAACCCTTCTCCATTTTATGAGCCTTTGATCAAACCCCTTATGCTTCCTCCTTTATCACAGTGTCAATATTTGAAAGACGTCATCCCCTCCCCAGTGAAGGGGAGGTTTCTCGGCAACCAATTCTACCACTGACTGAATATGTTATCGCATTTACAGATAATCCAGACCAAAAAAAAATCCATTTGGTTTTGTTTATGGGGAGTACCAGAGAGCAATGAATAGTTTTTGCATCATATCATTTTCAAAAGGTTAAATATAGAATTATGGAGAGTTAGGCATGAGTTGAAAGCCTATAATTTACTCTGGTGGCATCAGAAACCACGATAGCAGTTTTTAAGCAATTTATGAATGTTGCCTCAATCCAGAGATTAAATTACAGCCTTCCACTGTCTACCATCTGTGTTTTCTTAAAAACAAGATACACAGCACCCTCAGTCAAACGGGAAGGATGCTAATCATTCCTCTAGGAACACTGCCGCCAGTAAATCTGCCTTGCTAATCTCTTCCTGTGTTTGTCTGTAGGATGCATTGGTGGTTATGCCTTCAGTCAGTTTGGCACCATGGTCTGGAATGTGTTCCCTACACCCAAAGTATTCTCCACCCCTCAAATTCCCTGAAAACTGCTTCTCTCCATCACTCCTCCTGGCATTTCTTTGTCTGAGTCAAGAGTTCACTCTAGTCTGCTAGTGTAAAATTTCTTGGTACATCTTCCTATTTCGAAGGAATCACCTAAATGATGCAGCTTCCTTGACCACAAGCAATGAGATACAGTTGGATACAATTTTTTTAACCAAGGAATAAATAATGACCAGGACCACATATTGTTAACTATTGCATAGTGCCATGGAATTCTTTCATATGCCCCACATCTTGGATTAATGTCCATTTTGAAAGTTGATTCCTCCAAAAGACCCCAGTACAGTGCTCTAGTCTCCATAGTGAAATTTAACACCATAGCAAAAAAATCAAACCACTGGTGAAAATCAGCCGGTTGGAGGCCATCTGCGGAAGAAAGGTGAAAATCAGCCGGTTGGAGGCCATCTGCGGAAGAAAGGTGCTGGATGCTTTGCTTCAAAATCCTTGATCAAGTCCCAATGAAGGGCCTCAGACAAAACATCGACAATTCATTCCCCTCCGCAGATGTTGCTCGACCTCCTGAGTTCCTCCAGCGGTTTATTTTGCTTCAGATTCCAGCATCTTCAGACCCTCTGTCTCCATTATAAACCCACAGCCTCTGACTCAAAATCAAGAATGTTCCCATGGAACCCAAGCCAAAAACTATCAAAGGGCTTGGCTTAAGAAAAAAATCCCATAATTCTTTGAAGAAAAATGTGGGGCTTTTTGTGACAACAGAATTTGCTTCCTGAACACTTTTGGGTGTATTTTATGGATTTTGGCGTGCTGATCACAAAAATCAACTTAAACGTTTCCTACCATGTACCATTTTTTTTAAGATATAACCTCTTTTTGTGATTTCCCATCATATTTTAAGTCTACTTCAAGCACACAAAACCAGGAAGTGCAATATGTCATTGAAAATTCATTTTGTGTGTTCACACTTGGACTCCTTCCCTGCTGATCTTGGTGCAGTCAGTGATGAACATGGCAAAAGGTGTCACCAGGACATTGCCACCATGAAAAAGAGGTATCAGGGCAAATGGAATCCATCAAAGGTGGCCGACTATTGTTGGACACTGACACAAGGGCCATCTGATGCTGAGTACAAATGCCATGTGTTAGCATCATTATGTGATTAAACATGCTAAATTCAATCAGAGTTAATTCAATATTTCTCCAACTTCCTACGTGATACAGCAATGCAGCAAATCTCAAATTATCTTTGTGTTCATCTTGAAGTTATCTTTCATAATCCCTATTTTATTTAGGAAGCAAATCTTTGAAAAGAATTGGGTCTTCCAGAAGATATTGAAGGGACAGATCTGGTGAAGTTTTTTCAGAAATGGATACCAGAGATGTTGGGAAAATATGTTTTTCCAGAAGGATTGGAATTGGATAGAGCACATAGAGCGATACGGCGGAAGTCTTTTCCATATCAACCACCACGAGCGGTGCTTATTCGTTGTTTAAGGGTTATAGGTTTGCGTTTAGATATCCTGCTGGGTTGAAGGTGTTTTATGGTAATTTTCAGGCTCAGTTTTTCGATGATGAAACTGAAGCTTTGTCTTTTGCTAATTCTTTGCCAAATAACCCACATAGTTTTGAGTTGCAGAAACAATCGAAATCGCAGGGATCTCCGAAGCGGAACGGGAATGGGAATGGTAATGGCAGAAAGAAAGTGGAGGAACAACATCTGATCCAGAGGGGAGATGATGATCAAGTTACTGGTGCCATTGGTGTTGAAGATCAAGCAACTGGTGTTATGGGTGCTGTGGACTGAATTTCTTAATACCATTTAGTGATTTTTTGAGATACGAGAATATCAGCTGGGGGGGGGGTGGGTGTATGGCTCTGTGCCTTCTGAAGTCATCTGCCACTAGTGGTTTAGACCACACCCGGTTTGTAGAGGCGGGTACCACTTTGGTGCATTTTTTTCCTTTTGTGGTAGTTGTTTTCATTTTGGGGGGGGGGGTGGTTTAGTTTTACCTTTTTTTATTAAATTTTCTTTTGGGTAGATTTAGAGAGGGGGGGTTCCTTTTTTCTTTTTTATTGGCGCTTATATTTTTGTGAAGCTTTGTTGTTTTTGGGTGTCATTTGTTAAGACAGAATGAGTAAATTGAATTTTGCAACATTTAATGTCAAAGGGATGAACCATCCGATAAAATGGAAGCGTGTGTTGGATTACATTAAGAAGATAAAGGTGGATATTGCTTTTCTGCAAGAGACCCATCTGACGGAAAAGGAACATTTGAAACTGAAGTGAGATTGGGTTGGACATGTCTTGGCATCTTCCTTTAATTCCAAAGCCAGGGGAGTAGCGATTTTGATACACAAAAAGGTGCCTTTTGTTTCAGAATCTTTTTCTGAAAATGCTGGAAGAGTTTTGAAGGTTAATTATAAACTGTTTTCGGAAGCTTGGACTTTAATGAATTTGTATGCACCAAACAAAGTTGGTTGATTCTTCCTGATAGATTCAATTATAACTGCTTCAATTATTGTGTATAATAAACTAAAATTGTCTTCTGCTACATTCTGAGAAGATTATTATTGGTGCCTAGGTAAGTGGCACACAGCTTCTCTATACACAAGAAGAGGGTGTCAGGAAGAAAAAGTTAAACGTGTTCAAAGGGTTACGGAGAATACTTGACAAATCTATATGTCAGGCAGACAAAATATGTTTGTTTGTCAGGTTACAGTATAAGATTTTTAACCAGAACTGTGTCCTGGTACATTTCTAACAGAGTGTGAATTGTAATCCATGTTTCAGTATTAAATTCTATTGCCTATCACTGTGCTCATCTTATCAAACCTTTAATATCATTCTGTAGCTAAAGATGAAAATCTATGTTCTCATAACGACCACCAATTCTTCTATTATTTGCAAATTGTTGATTGTCTGTTCATATCCAGATTGTTAATGCACAAAACAAACTGCAAAATTTCCCACTGGTCATAGTCGTCCAATCACAAAACCATTGCTCTCCACCTCCTATTGCCAAGTTGACTTCCTAAATTCCCCTGGATCCCATAAACTCTTACCTATTGCATAAGCCTTATCAAAGACCGATTGAGAAGAAGACCAACTGAACAACACTCACTGACAGACTTAGTCACCTACTCATAATATTCAATCAAATCAATCATACAGGATCTCGACTTAACAAAGCCATGTTGACAAATCCCACCCCTCAGTAACTTTTCCAATTGTTTCCCACTGATCTATAATTCCTGGTTTATCCTTTACTGCCCTTCTTTGAATTGTGATTGTATTTGCTCTCTCCCAGTCATCTGGCACCTCACCAGCAGTGAGAAAAGAAATTATTTGCTTTTATGAGAACCCTATCAATCTTCTTTCTTGCCTCTCAAAAATCATCTAACTTAAGCCTGCTTATTTAGCCTCCTGCTTTTCAATGGTGCTTTCCTCTTGAGTTTCACCTGAATTTTAATTTAGTTTTTTAATTTAAACACACAGCATGGTAACAGGCCCTTTTGGCCCACGAGCCCGTGCCGCCCACTTACACCCAATTGACCTATAGCCCAATACAATTTGATCGGTGGGAAGAAACAACAGCCCCCAGGGAAAACTCACACAGACATGGGTGTGGTGCGCTGAGGTAGCAACAAGCCAGCACAAACTCACAAAAGACTGTACAACAGGCTTTATTCCAGTAAAATTCCAAACACGAAATTTATGCCTTGGTGGCTCCCCATGTGACTGGCTCAGGAGGGGCCGGCTCAGGTTTATATTCAGGTCGGCAGATTGACAGCCGGCCAGGTGAAATCAGCTCCTTAGGTGGTCTTCCTGCAAGTACAGAGATCGCCCCCTGCAGTCGGCTGGTGGTCATATCACCACATTGGAGAGAATTTACAAACTCCTTACAGCATTGCACGAACCGCTACGCCAACCATGCCATCTTGATTTCTCTGGTGGTCCCGTATACTTTTTCATAGATTTGTCTTTGCTATGTTTTATTATTTAGCAGGTGCTCAGTTACAATTTCAACTGGCACACAATGAAGTAAGTTCAAGTTCAAGGTTACCTACATTCTGTACAACCTGACAAAACAGCATTCTCTGGTTCGTGGTGCAAACACATACAGACAAACTCTCCATATCCACAGATACATAGAACCTACGTGTCACGGTTAGTGTGGGTGGGTGGGAAACTCCAATGATCCTCCCTACCACTCTTATGGTCCTGTGAATTGATGTCCAATCCATTTCTCTGCAGTAACCACACCACACTGTGATGCAACCGGCCAGGACACTCTCGATAAAGTTGTTGAAATTTTCAGATTTCAGATTTCCGACTTATTGTCAGAGTACATGTGTGAGATAACATACAACCCTGAGATTCCTTTTTCCTGCGGGCGTGGCAGAATTATCAGTAATTGGTAGTGCAAAAAATAAACTGTACACAGCATAAACATGTAAATAAATAAAGAAATGTAAACAGATAATGAACGTAAACAAACTGACTGCAATACAGAGAGAACAAAAGAAAATCAATAAAGTGCACAAGGGTCCTTAAACGAGTCCCTGATTGAGTTTGTTTTTGGTGGAGGGCGAGCAGCTGTTCCTGAACCTGGTGGTGTGCGTCTTGTGGCTCCTAGACCTCTTTCCTGATGGCAGGAGTGAGAACAGAGTGTGTACTGGATTGTGTGGTCTTTGAATGGTGGCCAGTAGCCATGCCCGCTTCAGTCTTCCAAGGAAGTGCAGTCACTGTTGAACCTTCCTGACAAGCCAGGAGATGTGTGTCCAGGATAGGTCATTTCTTAAGTGGACTCCATGGAACTTGGTGCTCTCTCCACTACTGAGCTATTAATGTGGTCCTCCTGATGTCTACAATCATCTTTGTCTTATTCACGTTGACACTAAGGTTGTTACTTACATCATTTCACAAGATATTGGACTTCTTCTCTGTAGCGTGACTCATAGTTGTGGCTGATGAGGCCAACTACTGTCATGACATCTGCAAGTTTGATGATTTTGGTGGAGCTGGATCTAGTGATACAGTCATGGGTCAGTAGCATAAACAGGAGCGGGCTGAGCCCACAGCCTGTTCTCAGCATGACGGTGCTTGACATTCTGCTGTTGACCCAGACAGACTTTCCATTGGGAAGTGCAGAATCCAGTTATAGAGAGGGGTGTTGAGTTCCAACGAGGACAGCTTCTACACCAGCCTCTGGGGTATGATTATATTAAATACTAAGCTGGTCAATGAACAGCACAGCCCGGTGTCGTTCTCCAAATGGATCAGGATGGAGTGGAAGGACATGAGTGGAACGGTTCCTTCTGTAGGTGAAGTCACTCGGAGGCTCCATCACCAGACGCTTGAAGCATTTCATAATGGTAGAGGTCAGTGCTACTGGTAGTCATGTAGTCATTATGACCTGTTACTGTTGCCCTCTTTGGTATTGGGATGATGGTAGCTGCCTTAAAACCTGCAGGAACGATGGACTGCTGCAATGACATGTTGAGGATCTCCATAAGGACTTCCTTCAGTTGGTCTGTCCTTCAGTACTCGAGGAGGTGTGTTGACGATTCTGCTGTCTTGTGCAGGTTCACCCTAGATAGGATTCTCCTCACCTCAGCAGCGACTATGCAAAATTCTGTTCTTAGCCAATCCTATTTTAATGAAACACCTGAAGGGATTTTTTTGGACCTGAAGGTAAATCTCAGGGAAACAGCTCCTCCCAATGGCTCAGTTAATAAATGCATGTCTAAAAAATACAGAAGTTCCCAGTTTTCTTCAATGGCCTTCAATATCTGAGTTTTCTGATCTACAATTGTCCACTGGCAGAGTAATCCAGCCTCGAGAATTGTCTTTTAGAGTCTCCAGGTAATGGCAATTCAAATTATAGACATTGCTATAAACAACTTGAAAAATTTTTACAGAACGTTAAAAATAATTCTCAGACCTTGTGATTTTGGTGTTAAGAGACTTGCATTTTTTAGGCACCTTTGATCACACCCCACTAGTGCTTATGATGTAGAAATGAAGCAATGAATTTGCAGGCACCAAACTCTTACAAAGAGTTATCAGATCAGATACTGTTTATTGTCATGTAATAAAACAGAAATGTAACATTACACAAAATTGTGTTTAGTGGCAAAGATTTTCCATTAGCATCATACAGTCAGAGAAAGAAAAACAAAAGAGAGTCACCAAGTGTCAGTGGATTTGCCTCCAGCGCTTCTGCAGCCTCTGCAGCTACACAAGGCCCCACTTCAGTTCAAACTATCAACAATCCCAGCCCAGATCCAAACCTCTTAACATGATGAGGAAGCCTTCAGCGCACAGGGCCCTTTAGGAGCCTTCCTTGCCCTCAGCATTCTTTCAAATCCTGGTTTTCATGAACCAATCTCCAGCAGCCCCTAGCCTGGTGTTAGACCTCTTTGCCAACAGCCTGCGGCCTGGGTGTGTCCTTCAACCGGTGAGCATCTCTCTGGTCCGCCACCATGGTCATTGTCTCCTCTGCTCCTTCTTCTCAGCAGGGGATATTCTCCCTGTCACTTGTGCCCTGCGCCAGGCTGCTGCTCCCCTGGACTCTGCAACTCCTCGCGGCCATTGACCAACATAGGTAGCACCATCCTGGGCCCAGACCTGCGGTCGCAGAATTTTGAATAAAACACCGACAGCTCCTTTATCAGGCCATTTAAAGTCTGTTCAGAGCCATCAGCAGTAGGACTGGGCAATAGGACCCCGAGTGGCAGCACTGTGTCACTGTGTCTCCGTTCCATGGTCACCCCTGGTCTGCACCAGTGGCAGCGTTGTCATTAAAGGAGCACTGGTAGAACTGCCATTTTTCTTTAGGGATGTTTTTGAATATCTGAGTTATCTGATCAGACAACTCAGATATTCAACCCAAAACATTGATGGATGCTGCCTAACCTACTGAGTTTATCCAAGCTTCTTTTTCACTGCTCAGGGCCGCAGCATCAGTAACTTTGTGTGTTATACCTAGATAACCTGCTTTAGATATTGGCTCAGGATGCAATGGTTAACTCTTTGTTCCAAAATCATATAATTATGTTTATGATATCAGGACTTCTGAGGTGAACAACGAGACTGGGATCCTGAAACTCTATGACACGTAGGTCAGGGGCAGCGTGACATGACAGACTGAGGTGTTTCCCTGTTTCTACTCTTCTGGTTTCGTTTTGGATATCTAGCATCTACATAACTTTTCCCCACCTCTCAAGTGAGTTATTTTGACACACAAATTTTTGGAGTTGTGGCTGTTTGACCTAATTCACTTTTTCCTTCGGCAATTGTTCAGGATGGAGGATGATTTTTTTTCTACTCCAGCACTTTGGGTTCTGATGTGGCTGATGAGGCCGAGGTGGCACTTGTAGACTCCGTCCCAATTGGAAGGGAGTGCACCTTTTATTGGTTCTATGTTCCCAAGGTTCATAAACTCAAGGTTCTCAATGCTTGGGACTCAACACCCCACTGTGTAATTGGATCTTGGATTTCCTTACCTCCAGACTACAATCAGTACTGGCGCACCACAGGACTCTGTCCTTAGACCCCTGCTCTACTCATTTTACATGTACGACTGTGTGGCTTGGTATGACAAGAACACCATCTACAAATTTGCTGACGATACCACAGTAGTAGGTTGTATAAAGAAAGGGGATGAGTCAGCACACAGGGTGGAGATTGAAAACTTGGCTGAATGGTGCACCAACAACAAACTTGGACTCAATGTCACCAAAACTCAGAAGCTGATTGTTGACTTCAGAGGTGTACAATCCAGTGATCATTGGGGAATCAGAGGTGGAGAGGTTGAGCAAATTTAAGTTATTGGGAGTCACTATCTCAGAGGTTCTTTCCTGGAACGATCACACTAATGGCATCATGAAGAAAGCATGCCAGCACCTCCACTTCCTCAAGAGTTTGTGGAGGTTTGGTATGACACCAGAAACCTTGGAAAATTCCTACCGATGTGTGGTGGAAAGTGTTCTGTCCAACTGCATCACGGTCTGGTATGGAAACCCCAATAACCTTGAGCATAAAGCCTCTCCAAAAGGCAGTGGACATAGCCCAGGACATCACAGGCAAAACCCTCCCCACTACTGTGAACATTTACAGGGAGCACTGATGTCGGAGAGCAGCAGCAATCTCCAAGGATCCACACCACCCAGCACACGCGCTGTTCTCACTACTGCCATCGGGTGCCATCCCAAATGGTGCCACGAAACTCACACCACCAGATTCAGGAACAGCTGCTACCCCTCCACCATCAGACTCCTCAACAACAAACTCAATCAGGGACTCATTTAAGGACTCTTGTGCACTTTATTGATATTTTTTATTCTTTCTGTATTGGCCAGTCAGTTTGGTTACATTCATTATCTGTTTACAATTCTTTATTTGTTTACATGTATATGCTGTGTGCAATTTTTTTTGCACTACCAATAAGTAGTAATTCTGTCTTGCCTCAGAAAAAAAGAATCTCAGGGTTGTATGTGATATGTCACATTAATTTATAGGGCTAGGTGTTAGTTTTGGTTAGATTGATCTTCTCTCATAGAATTAGTACGGTTGGTTGCCTCGATTACAATATGGAGGATGACCACTAAGGAATATTATCCGGTGTCGGGCACATCATCAGTTATATTCCCTGGGATCATTGGCTGTTTCGGCCTTTTAAACACAAGATACCCTCTTCCAAGGTAGGTCCACTACAGGCTGATCAGACCTGGGTGTATGTCCCATTGTGGCACAATCAATGATCATCTACAGACATGAAGCAAGTGTCAAGGGCTTTATTCATCAGAAAACTTTGGCATGTCTCTACATGCTGCTGGCTCATGTCCAAGGCAGGTATGGAGGGAGGAGACTAGGACTATCATCCTTTATAAGGGACCTTACGGGGAGGAGCTACAGGTACAGAAGGTGGGTGAGGTCAAGCCTGCAGAACCACATTCATACCTTTTGTTGAATGAAGTCCAGCGGGGTGACACGGGACAATCTCCATCGGCACTGGTCGTGTAGTCCATAACAGTTCATAGGTTCAGTTGATCTGATGGTTTTATCCAGCGCTTCATTCACTGCAGCACCAGCTGTGTTATTGGTTCCTGTGGAATGGTGGCTTGTTCGGCAGGCTGAGTGTTGGAGGGCTGAACTGTGTCTGTATTTACCGGTTCCTGGGGGGGGGGGGTGGGGGACTTGTTTGTAGGGGTGGAGGAGGTAGCAGCCTGAGGGGCCGTGGTGGTGGATTCACTTCGTCACTTGTCAGGATGGTCCCTGATGGGGGTTACTGCATGCATCTTCCGTGCCGGGGCCCCAGCTCGTCAGGTCCCGGGTGGACACAGTGTCGTCCCGTCTGGGAACTGTACCAGAGCATACTGGGGGTTTGCATGCTAGAGGTGCACTTCCTCAACCAGCGGGTCCACCTTGTGGGTTCTAACATGCTTCTGGAGAAGCATCAGCCAGACCGGCAGCGTGGTTCCTAATGCCGACCTCCTAGGGAAGGAGAACAATTTTTCATGTGGGGTGACATTAGGCACAGTGCAAACTAGGGGCCTGGTGGCATGCAGTGCTTCTGGAAGGATCTCTTGCTACTGGGATATGGGCATCCCTTTTGACAAGGGCCAAAAGGATTGCGCTCCAAATCGTGCCGTTCTCCATCACCACCTGCCCGTTCCTGCAGGGGTTGTAGCTGGTGGTTCTGCTCGTGGCTATGCTCTTGGAAAGGAGATATTGCCGCAACTCCTCACTCATGAACGTAGACCCCTGATCACTGTAAATGTAACTGGGGTATCCAAACAGGGTGAAGATGGTGCAGAGGGCTTTAATGACCGTGGATGTAGTCACGTCGGGTGGGGATGACGAATAGGAAATGTGGGTACTTGTTCATGATATTCAGGAAGTACACATTCCGATTCATGGACAGGAGGGGCCCCTTGTAGTCCATTCTGAGATGTTCGAAGGGATGAGTGGCCTCGATGAGCTGGGCTCTCTCCAGTCATTAAAAATGCGGCTTGCATTCTGCGCAGACCGAGCAATTGCAAGTCCATTCCCTGGCCTCCTGCACTGAGTAGGGGAGGTTATGGCCCCTCACAAAATGGTACAATCTTGTGACGCCAGGGTGGCAGAGGCTATCGTGGAGGGCATGGAGCTGATCTACTTGTGCTCTGACACAGGTTCCCTGGACAGGGCATCAGGTGGCTCATGGAGCTTGCCCAGCTGGTACAAGATCTCATAATTATAGGTGAACAGCTCAATTCTCCACTTTACGATCTTGTCATTTTTGATCTTCCCCTGCTGTTTATTGTTAAGCATAAAAGTGACAGGTCTCTGGTCCATCAGCAGAGTGAATGATTGCCAGCCAAGTAGTGCCTCCAGTGGTGCATGGCCTCAACTATAGCCTTCTGAATGGCAGAGTGCCTGAGTTCAGGACCCTGGAGGGTTCGGGAGAAAAATGCCACTGGCCTGCCTGCTTGGTTCAGTGTGGTGGCCAGGGCAGAGTCGGAGGCATCGCTCTGCACTTGGAAAGGGACGGATTCATCAATGGCGTGCATCCCCACCTTGGCAATCTCATCCTTGATGCCCTTGAAAGCCTTATGGGCCTTCGCCGACGGGGGAAAAGTGGTGGTTTTCACCAGGGGTTGGGCCTTGTTGGCATGGTTTGGGATTCATTGGGCATAATACAAGAAGAGCCCCAGGCACCTTTTTAAAGCCTTGGGGTTCTGGGGCAGAGGTCATTTCAGAAGGAGTCACATGTGCTGGGGGTTGGGAGCGATGACATCATGCTCCACCACATACCCCAGGATTGCCAGCCGCTTGGTGCTAAACACGCACTTTTTCTGATTGTACGTGAGATTGAGGGATTTTGAGGAGGCCAGGAACCTCCGCAGGTTCTTGTCGTCTTCCTCCTGGTTCCAGCCACAGATGGTGACATTATCCAAATAGGGATAGGTAGCTTGTAGTTTTTGCCATCCACCATGCGATCCATCTCCCTTTGGAACACTGACACCCTGTTTGTGAGGCCGAATGGGACCCACAGGAAGTGATAGAGGTGGCGGTTTGCCTCAAATGCCATGCAAGGCTGGTCTTCCAGGCGAATCGGAATTTGGTTGTACGCCGATTTCAGGTCTATGGTGGAGAAGAACCTGAACGGGGCAATCTTATTCATCATGTTGGCTATATGGGAAGAGGGTAAGTGTCTAATAAGGTGACCCAGTTGACGGTCTGACTGTAATCTATGACCATCCGGTACTTCTCCCCCACTTCTTGCACCCTCCAGGGGCTGTTACTAGCCTGTCCTATTATGCCCTCCCCCAGCAGTCACCCCACTTCCATTTTTATGAATTCCCTGTCCCCGGGGCTGTATCGCCTGTACTTAGTGGTGATGGTTTGCAGTCCAGGGTGAAGTTTTGGAAGGGGGGGGATGGCAGAGGGATCTGGAAGGTCTGCTACCCTGCCCAGCATTCGGGCGAGTGATTGTACGCATTTGGGAAGACGGGCAGGCCCTCTAGGAATTGATTATTACTGACCGTCGGTGGTGGGGGGAAAGGGTCCTTCAAACTGCATCAGCACACCCTTAAGCTGGCACTGGAAATCCATCCCCAGTATGATGGGTGCGCAGAGGTGAGGCATCACCAGCAGTTTGAAGTTTTTATATTTCGTGCCCCTTACAGTTAGGGTCATGAGGCAACACCCGCAAATTTCTGTGGAGAGGGATTTGGAGACTAGCGCTACCTTGCACTTCGCCAAGGACGCAGTCAGGGAATAGCGTTGGGCCGTACCCAGCTGTATGAAACTCTCTGTGCTTCCCATGTCGAACAGGCAGCCCATGGTTTGGCCATTCACCTCGATGTCCATCATCGATCACCCCAGCTGGTGTGGCCTGTTCTGGTCTAGCATGATGGAGGCCAACATTAGCTCACTGTCCAAATTGCTGCTGCTATATCATTGGGACTGTTGCCGCCAAGATGACCACCTGGGAGATCACGAAGATTGCCGCCCCTGTGGATCGCACGTGGTGGAGTCCGGAAGAGAAGCCGGATGTGACTCCTCCGTGTCATTGCGCCCTTGGTCTGAATGCTCAGTTCTCGGCAACAGGAAATGACGCCGGAAGTGGGTCGGCCCAAGATGGCGACACAGGCCACGGTCTGCACATGGCACTGCTAGAGTAGGGTTTAGAGCGGCATGCCTTTGCACAGTGCCCCTTCCTTCAGTAATTTGAGCAGGTCACACTACGGGCCGGACTGTACTTCTGTGGGTATTTGCTTTGGCCGTAGTAGTTGCATCTTGTTTACTCGGGATTGGCACCGGCAGTCAGGGACCCTGAGTTCCAAGATGGTGGCACCTGTTCTCCCCACCTGGTAGCCGCATGGCCTTCCATGCTCTTTTGGGCTGTCTCCAGTGAGCAGGCCATCTGCACGACTTCCTGAAGGGTCTGGTCACCCTTCTCCAAGAGTTGTTCCCTTAGGTGATGGGAGTGGAAGCCCGTGACTAGCCTGTCGTGAATGTGATCCTCACTGCATCTCAGCACCTGCAGGCTCAACCCAGCTCTCACAAGGCCCTTACAAAATCATCTACTGACTCACCAGGGCCCTGATGTTGGGTGACCATGTAGCGGGCATACATGGCATTCATCGGGGCTCTGTATTGCTGTTGCAGTCGGACCATTGTCTCTTCGTACCCATTACAGTCACAGATTATCTAATCTGCGAAGAGCAGATCATATCGATCACCATCGGCTACATGTAGCCACATGTTGAACCTGATGGAGGCCTCTGGTTCCTTTGAATCGGTTTCCAGATTCTCCAGTTTAATTGCTTTGTCCATGGCAATTAAAATTTCTGATTAGTACATTGTGGCGTGATCAATGACCACCCGCAGACACGAAGCAAGTTGTCAAAGGCTTTATTAATCAGAAAACCTCAGCATGCTGCTGGCTCGTGTCCAAGGCAGGTATGGAGGGAGACTAGGGCTCTCAGCCTTTATTAGGGATCTTACAGGGAGGAACTACAGGAACAGCCTAAATAGGATCCCCCCCCCCCCCCATTTTTTTTAGCCAGAGCCAGTCACTGCTCCTTTCAGCTGAGTTGGAGGGATTTAATTGCCTTTCTGAGGGTCTGCCCTGAGACCCCTACAGAAGCTTAGTCATGGATTTGTTACCGACTTCAACCGGGCGCACCCTCACTTTCCAGCCTTGCTCTTCTGCGGTGTGTCTAATCCATGTATGTACTTTTGACAATAAATCTGAAATCCCTACACAAAAACGATGGTACGTTATCCAGGCAAGTCAACGTCTATGTGGCACAGCAGGTAGGGCAAGAATAAAGACAATGTTACCGTAAAAGTGGCAGCATTTTTCACGACTGTAATGAGGGGACAAGGACCGAGCCTTGAACTCGGAGGTCATGTTTCCGAACTCACGTAGCTTACGCCAGAAGGGAGGAGGAGATTCTGGTCGACGTGAAACATCCTGATCCGCTACGTTGAAGCAGCACAATTGCCAATGGAGAAAGGTTTGAATTCGGAGACCGTCAGCTGACCAAGAGGGGGGCTGATCCGAGTGGAGTCGGGACGTCCGGAACGAGGTAAGGGCTTCAATCTCACCCTCTCTTTTCCATCAGCAGAGTGAATGATTGCCAGCCAAGTCGTGCCTCCAGTGGTGCATGGCCTCAACTATAGCCTTCTGAATGGCAGAGTGCCTGGATAGATCTCATCGCCCACTGCCGTGGATCGAAGGAAGTGACAGGACAGAGGGGTTGCCATTCGACAGTTTCGCTACTGTCTCCATTTCATCGTCGCTTTGAGCCCCTTTCTGTGGCTCTACTGGCAGACTTGCAATGCTCCAGGTGAAGGGCATCCAGTCGGGCCGCTGTGAAGTGGCGGATGGATTGGGCCCGGGGAGCTGCAGTGACATCTGTTATTGTAGCCATTGCGAGCCGGTTCATTACCCTTCTGACTCCTGTCAGGCTGCCTGTCTCCTTCAGAAGGTCACAGATGTGGTTGCTGCTCCAGTCAAGGCTGATCCTCCTCCCGGGCCAGCGCCGAGGAGGGACTGACTGCCCCGTGGGAGGTGCTACGCTCTTCCGAGAAGATTTAGGTAGTACTTCGCCGTTTCCTAACGAGTATTCACCCGGTCCTGAACTCGGGTCCCTGCGTGTCGGCTACTTCACCTGCTGTATTTCCGACCACAGCGGCAGAAGTGCCCAATGTCCAATAGGGTGAACCGACCTGAAGTGGGCGAGGCTCGCAGAGTTCATAAACTACCTTTATTTCGGTATTTTAAATAAACCATTTTCCAACGTTGTTTGGTGACATGGGCGGAGAATTATCCGGGACGGGGTCCAGTGGGAAAAGGAAAACAATTAGCACGCCAGGCATTGACAGCCTCGACCCCGACTCCTATCCCATGAAACCAGTGTTTCCAGTTGAGGGGAGACTCTCCTATCCCCGGGGATGAGTTGTGTGTTCAGTGGCAAGTGTCCTGGTTAAAGGTGGCCCAGTGGAAACAGCACAGGCGGCTTCCTCTCCCGGGATGCTGTACAGCGAATTAACTTGGGCTGCCAGTGGAAATAGGGCTAATAATTATCGTTGCCTTCACAGGGTCGGGTCCAGCAGTTGGAAGCGTGATTCTGCTTTGTTTCTTGTTGCACTTGGATGTTCTGATTGTAGTTGCCTTGGCGAACTGAGAGCAAATGATAAAGTGAGGAAGTTTTGGGATGAGGGTTGATTATGTGTACAAGTACTATGCAGGTGTGCGGTAGAGAGTGTAAAATGTACTGTGGCCATATTATCCCCTAGTGTGAGGAAACCATTCATTCTCCAGTAAATTTCCAAAATTAGGTGGAATTGTAATTCTGAAATTAATTTACAAATTCATCTTGATGTTGATGACATGGTAGGATTGATATTGCCCAACTTTGCTATTGTATCACCCTGAGATACTCCTTTGTTGCAGAGGATTCAACCGTTTTAAGTCAGGGACCTTGAAGGAATAATGACTGTCCTGGAGAAGGGAGTGCAAATGAAAAAAGCCTTGTGTTCTAAATCCCATGCCTGTAGGTAATACAGACTTTGGTGTGATATCTCCCTTCTATGCAGAATGGCAGAAAGCGCCCTCTGTGTTCCCTCGTCTTGTGACTGCTTTGTTGCTCTCCCACCGGCCACTGAAAGGAAAGAAGTGATTTTTGGGAAAAATTCAGACAGACCACGGGAGGAAGTCCAGGAAGTGGTCTACTTTCCTGCAGCCGAGCATGCAAAAGGCTCCAAGGTAGAGGTAAGAGTGTGGATGCTACATGTCAACTGCAGCATTGGATTCATGAGTTCCATGTTTGTGAGGAGCCGGACATTGATTATAAACCAAAAATTACATGTCATTGGGCTGCCAGCATTGACAAATAGATTGGCATGGAATTGATGCCCTTTATTTCTTCTTCCCTTGTGTCTATTTCACAAAAAGCAAAGAATAAACCCACATTTGTATCAGATGGAGGTGAGGTCAGATTAATGGCTCAGGCAGCATAGTGGAGGCATTTGATCATAAGAAATAGAAGTGGACTGCATGTCTCCCTCTGCCGCTCAGTAAAGGCAATAATCCTATAACTCAAATTTATTTTTCTGCCTGAACCGGATTCCCTACTGTCCCAATAATTGAGATCAGTGGACTATTGGGACCAAGCCTTGCAGATACTCATGATGAGTTTAAAGGTGCAGCCATCTGAACGTTCCAAAAATATGTAACCTTCTATGAAGAAGTGCCTAATTCACGAATGGCCAGTTTAAGGCGATTACCTTGGGATTTTTCTCCATCTCCGAATCCCATGATTAAAATTAAAGTGGAAGGCTTTGCACAGACATTTATCACGAAACATTTACCTTTGCAAAAAGACTGCGAAAACCAAGAATTTTCACTATTGGGTAAACAAGTCTGCAGATGCAGGGAAACTGAAGCAACATGCACGAAGTGCTGGAGAATTTCAGCAGGGTCAGGCAGCATTCATAGAAAGCACTAGACAGTTGACATTTCGGGCTGAAAACCCTTCATCGAAAATTTTTACTATTGCATCTAATTTGCAAGTTGAAAAAGATGATTATTTTTCATTTGCATATATACACAACAAAATCCCCAGTATCCAGCACCTATGGGGATTGCGGATGCCGGATATGTGAATTTCCTGGTTGCCTGAAACACACTTTACAATGCTTAACTAATGTGTTAAGAATAAACAGTTATTTTCAAAAAAAAAACAAAAGACAGTGCGAAACGTAAAGTAATTTGAAAAATAATCAGTATTGTAGACCTTAATTATGTCAAGTTCATTTTAATCAGGTAATTCCCGTAACTTACAAAATTTAAATTCAAACCCCGGTCGCTGGCTCTGTAATAGCGTTATGCTAACTGCTACGCTAACTGCCACCATCATAATTAACTCCCCCACCCCACCCCTTTCCCCAGGTTTAGAGAAAAAGCCTTACTAATATACTAATAAAGATAAAAATTTACTAGGCAGGGATAGGGAGACACTTTGGGAGAGACGCCTCAATGGTGAGTGGCATTGGCCGGCTCTTCATCCTGGGTGTATTCAAACAACTTTAGTGAAACTTTATTCAAACAGCTGCTGTGGGCAAGGCATGGTCGGGATGATCTGCCGGCTGAAAGTTTGCTCCCATCTTTACTGAGGGCTTGTGTGTTGCTTTGGAGAACATTAATTTTACTATTTTAAATTTTTATTTATTTTTTATTTATTCTTATCTATCTTACATTTTATTTATCTGTTTATTTCCTTAACCTTTTTTGTTGATGCTTGAATTCTGGATAATGGAGATTTTTAATGTACCTGGAATCTAATCTGTGCTTACAGAGCCTTGCGAGAAAGAATGTGAGGGAGTTTGACAGGGATATGAATTTGATCATGTATACAGGTGGACTGAGCCACATTAGGTACATTATACATTACTTTGTGAGAAATGCAATTTTTTGAACAAGCTGACACTTGAATGGAAGCCAAGGTGGGGAGGGAGGGGGAGGGGAAGAGATTTGTTGAGTCTAACCTTTTTTCATATTGTTTCAGAAGTATAAAGTTAGCTGTAAAATGTTATTGACACTTAATATCCAAACAATATCTCTTCACATTCTCTGAAGAATGATCTTGGAGAATCATGGATTCATGGCAGTTAATGTGAGTTACATTACTGGATGAATACTTAATATGTTCAAAAATTCTCTTCCCACTAGATTAGAGGAAAATAAAATATCTGTTTGGGGTAATAACAGGAATTTGCAGTGAGAATGTTGAACAATAAAGTACAAGCACGTAGTATTTTCAAGGTTTTGATGTATTGATAGCTCTCAATAGAGATCCTTTGTAATGCTATAATTTTCTATGTATCTTATTCTCTGGCAATAGTTCAATCCTCCATTACCAGTTGAGAATAGTTTATTATTCTTTGTTCTGAGGCATGCATAGCTTTTAATTTTGCTATATGAAAGATTACATGGTACAGATTTCCTGTGCACTTAATTGGTGCCTTTTCCTGTCATAGAATTGGGAAAATTAATAACACTAGAGAAGAGATGATTCTTCTAATTTCAGACAATTAATTTCAACATCAAGGTCAAAGTAATTATGCTTTGTTGTGAGGTGAAGGTAGAATTTGTTGGGCCATTGCACCAAATATTTTCTAATTGTTTCATTAACACTGCCATGGATGTCGATTTGGACACAATGCTTAATTTGGTTAATAGCTCTTAATGAATAACTCGCCATTGTCTATTACAATTCAAAGTGGTACATGGAGCACATTTGTCTAAGGCTAAATCATCTCACTATTATTCCGATATGACTCCCTGGTGTGATAGGTGTAAGAGCAGAGAAGCGTCATTAATTTGTATGCTCTGGACTTGTCCTAGTCTAGAAACATACTGGAGAGAGGTTTTACACACTTTATCAAAAATTTTTAATATAGATTTAACACCGAACCCTTTGGTGGCCTCTTCGGCACAACAGGAGGGAATGATTCTTCTTTGTCTCTGGTTCAGAGTCGCGCCATTTCTTTCGCCTCTCCTTTGGTGAGATGTGTGATTTTACTTAAATGGAAGGATTCTGCCCCACCTACTCATGGTCAGGGGTCGCGTGACATCATGTCCTGTTTGAATATGGAAAAGATTAGTTATTCAATTAATAATTCAGATATAGGATTCCAGAAGTTATGGGGGTCATTTATGACTCACTATCTTACTTTATAATTTTACTCCAATGTAATTAAATTGTCCGACTTGTATCTTTTCCACATTCCTTATATTTTTTCACCTTCGTTTTTCTTTTAATACCAGTTCAATATAACATCTGGCAATGTGGTTCAGTAAAGGAGGTTGAGGTTTTTCTCCTCTACTACTATTTTATTCTTTCCTCCTTTTTTGTATTATTAGGTTTTTTAAAAAAAGGTATATACTATTTAGAATATGAATTATGGATATAATTTACAATTTATGTCTGTTAGTGATATACAGAATATCTTATTTAGCTTATGTAACTGTCCATACTATCTTATTGAATTGTACCCTTTTTGCTTGTATAAGTTCTTTATTAAAATCAATAAAATATTTTAAAAGGAAAAAAAAACAGTGCCATAAGGTTTGTCAGTTGTGACCATTCATTAGTCAAGAATGTGAGGTCTTCCTCTCACCTCCCCACCTACTGACTAAAGTTTTTTTTGAATATTTTGTTTTTTTATATAAATATAATATAGTAAACTCTCTAATATCAAAGTGTGTGTGTGTGTATATATATTCTTACAAAAAAAATCAAAACAAACCAAAACAACCCTTTCCCCCCCCCCCCCTCCCTTTTCACAATATAAATCCAAACCTTCAGGGCTCACATTTATGGTGACCGTTTTAATAAAAAAAAATTAAATCTCAATGGGGAAGTCACTTACATTTATACTAGAGCAGCATTTATTATTATCCTTTTTAATTATTATATTTATAATTACAATTGGGCACCTATATGATCCAAATATGGCTGCCACATCTTAATCAATGTCATATTTGTTGTTTTAGTTGTATATCATTTTTTCTATAGGTATACCACTATTCATCTCAGCATTCCATTGTACTATATTTCCAAGTATTCGCAATACATTTCTTAGCCACTGCTAAGGCTATTTTAACAAATAAAATTTGGAATTTAGTTTATTACTTATTTCAGTGAAGTTGCCCAAAATATAAAGCTCTGTGACATCCGTGAAGGCCACCCCTGTTATCCTTGTTAGTATTTCAGTATTATCCTGCCAGAAAGGATTCACCTTCACACACGACCACATAGCATGTACAAAGTTCCTCTTTCTGTCCCACACCTAAAACACATCTCTGATATTTCAGATTTTGATTTATGTAATTTCTGTGGTGTGAGATATAATTGGTATAGGAAATAATATTGCACTAATCTCTATCTTGAATTTATAATTGACATTATGCTATCCAAACACCAATCAGACCAGCATCTTTCCATTATTGCAACACCTAGATCCGACTCCCATTCTCTCTTGATCTGTGTAAACTTAGTTTTGCACTTTCATTCTGGAGAGCATAGTAAAACTTAGTTATAAATTTAGGTGTCTTCCCCAGCCAAATGATTTGTTCCAGTTCACTAATTTCAGGTGGGGCCAAGTTTGGCTCCCATCTTTCTTTTAGGAACAATCTTAGCTGGAGAAAACAAAAGAAAGCCCCATTAGCTAATCCTTAATTATTTCTTAATTGTTCAAAAGACATAAGAGATCCCTCCACATAACAATAATTCCTTTATCACACCATGAATTCAATATTTTGTTACCTAGGTTCATAGAGAGCAACATTTTTACATAATGGGGTCCTTAATGATATCCATGTTTTTTTCCATGCACTCATTTATTTCTTGCCATTTTCTAATCATATCCATCTTTTTTGTTATTAACAACATTCCACTCATAAATAAAGTCCTTTGCTGTCTCCTTTTATTGAATCCAAGAGGTAGGTAGGTGGGGGGGAGGGGGTACTGTCTCCTTCGAAGAAAAATGATAAAAATATTGTTTGTACTGATAAATAGAACTCTTAAAATCCGGGAGCCTAAGTCCTCCTGGTTTACAGTCCCATGTTAGCTTTTCCAATCAAATTTTCAGCACTTTGTTATTCCATAGGAATTGCCTTATGTAATTATTTAATAATTTAGACATTTTTAGGTAGTGCAATAGGTAACAATTGAAAAAGATACTATAATCTTGGCATCATCTTCATTTTAATACAATTTACTCTTTTCACTAAAGTAATCGGCAGGTCTTTCCATTTCTATAAATATTTCTGTTTTTTTCTAAAAGAATAGTGTAATTAAATTTGTATAAATTCTGTAAATTATTTTCTATCTTTATTTCCAAATATTTGATTCCATCGATCTTCCATTTAAATCTGCTACCTTTTTGATATCTTTCATAATCAAAATTCTTCAATGGATTATCTCAATCTTTTCCATATTTATTTTATAACCTGATATTCAACCATAGTTTTCTAATATTGTTTGTAATTTTATCAAGGATTCAGCCAGGTCAGACAAATATTCCTGTCCAACTTTGAAGCCCTTAATATCCTGATTTCTCAATATAATCTCCACCAGAGGCTCAAAAGCTCAGATAAAAAGTGCTGGGGTCAGAGGATATCCCTGACCACTTAATCTACTCAAGGGGAAAAACCATTGATATCTGATTCTTAGTTATAATTTTGGCTTGTAATTTATGATAGAGTTCAATTCATAAATTTTCTGCCTATATCGAATTTTTTCAATATTTTAAATAGGAAAGACCATTCTAATTGGTTATTTTTCTGCATCTAGGACAGTGGTTTTCAACACCCCCCCCCCCACACATACACACTTACATTCCACCTTAAGCAATCCCTTTGTTATAAGTGCTCTATGATTAGTTTTTCTTTGGCTTGGCTTCGCGGACGAAGATTTATGGAGGGGGTAAAAAGTCCACGTCAGCTGCAGGCTCGTTTGTGGCTGACCAGTCCGATGCGGGACAGGCAGACACGATTGCAGCGGTTGCAAGGGAAAATTGGTTGGTTGGGGTTGGGTGTTGGGTTTTTCCTCCTTTGCCTTTTGTCAGTGAGGTGGGCTCTGCGGTCTTCTTCAAAGGAGGCTGCTGCCCGCCAAACTGTGAGGCGCCAAGATGCACGGTTTGAGGCGTTATCAGCCCACTGGCGGTGGTCAATGTGGCAGGCACCAAGAGATTTCTTTAGGCAGTCCTTGTACCTTTTCTTTGGTGCACCTCTGTCACGGTGGCCAGTGGAGAGCTCGCCATATAATACGAGATGATTAGTATGATTAGTAAGGGATTGCTTAAGGTGGTATGTGAGAGGAAAGAAAAAGTTTGAAAACCACTATTTTAATCATACCTAGTTGACTTCTTATGTGCACAGTTTCATAACTCCAAAGGAAATGGGCCAATAACAATTTTTCTCACACAAAATATTTCAGTAACAATTGGGTCCAGAGTAGTGATTCTCAACCCTCCCTTCCCACTCACTTACCATCTTGAGCAATCCCTTACTAATCACAGAGCATTTATGATAAAGGGATTGTTTAAGGTGGAATGTGAGTTTGAGGGGCAGTTTGAAAATCACTGATCAAGGGAGATGGTTATACTTTGATTCAACTTTGATTTTGACATATGCATTATATTAAATGGTCTATCCGCCTGGCAGATGTAGGCAGCCTCCAAGAACGCGGCGCGGGCTACACACTCTACTGGTCTGGCAAGCCTTCGGATGAACGCCACATTGACCACCGCCAGTGGGCTGATAACGCCTCAAACCGTGCATCTTGGCGCCTCACAGTTTGGCGGGCAGCAGCCTCCTTTGAAGAAGACCGCAGAGCCCACCTCACTGACAAAAGGCAAAGGAGGAAAAACCCAACACCCAACCCCAACCCCAACCCCAACCAACCAATTTTCCCTTGCAACCGCTGCAATCGTGTCTGCCTGTCCCGCATCGGACTGGTCAGCCACAAACGAGCCTGCAGCTGACGTGGACTTTTTTTACCCCCTCCATAAATCTTCGTCCGCGAAGCCAAGCCAAAGAACTTAGACTATTTGAAGAATGTCTTCCTTTTAAAAATCCCACCTGATCTGCATGTATTAATCTTGGTAGATATTACCCAGTCTATTAGCTAATGCCTTGCCAACATTTTATTATCAGCATTGAAGAGTGATATGATGCGATCTCTACCTTTCTTTGGTAGCACTGTAATTATAGCAGTTGAGAAAGATTCCAGGAGGGTCTGGGTCTCCACTGCCCAGTCCAATACATCCATCATAGGTATCAATAAATCTTTAAATTGTCTATAGAACTTTGGCAGAAACCCATCTTCCTCCAGAGATTTGTTAGCTTGTAAAGTACCCAAGGCTTTATCAATTTCTTCTCTTGTGAAAGAGGCAGCTAAATCAATTCATTCTCTATCTTCTAATTTTGGAAGTTCAACATTTGTTACAAATTTGTCCATCTCATTTTCATCTCCTAATAGTTCTGATTTAAATAGTTTTGTATAATGTTGTCTAAAAGTATTGTTTATTTCTTTTTGATTATATAATATCAGCCTCTGTTTTTATTGCACTTATCAATCTAGATGACTCTTCTGCCTTTACCTGCCAAGATAAAACTTTGTACCCGTTCTTCTAATTCATAATATTTTTATTTGGTTTTTAATATCATTTTTTCCTTCTGTTCTATACATTTATGATGCATTATATTTCAGATTTTTATTCTCTAATAATCTATATTTTTCTTTGACCCTGTTCTCTGAATTTTTTTCTAATTTTGTTATATCTTTCTCTAGACCATTCAACTCTGTAGCATATTTTCTCAAGATTTTTTGTATAAGAAATAATTTGTCCTCTTAGATAACCTTTAAGTGATTCCCATATTAAAAAGCTATTATCAGTAGAAGCAAGATTAGTTTCACAAAATAATTCTGTCTCTTAATAAACTCACAAAAGTCCTTCCTATTCAACAGTGTGGCATTGAGATGCCATCTATACACACTTTCTTGATTTTCAATGATTACATTAGTTAAAGTTAATGGCAAATGATCTGATAAAAGTTTCACCAAATATTCTGTTTTTACCACTCTACTTTTTAACCAGGAAGACATTAAAAACAAATCAACTCTTGTATGTGAGTCATGTACCATTGAGTAGAGCGAATAGTCTCTTTCTACAGGGTTAGGCTGCCTACATATATCAATCAAATTTAAATCCTTCATAAATGATGGTGTTGTTTTTGCAGCTTTATCCAATATTGGATCAAGACAGAAATTGAAATCTCCTCTGATTAGTATATCTCATATCCCCTCTGCTGTTTTTAATTAGATATCCTTCATATAAACTTCATCATCATAATGTGGTCCATAGATATTCATAAAAGTCCATGATTCTGCATAATGTGTCATTACAGATCTTCTGGCTTGGTCAGTCAGTGTCTCTTCTATTATTATTGGTATATTTTTAATTAATTAGAATTGCTGCTACTCTTGCTTTTGAGCCAAATGAAGACTTGTCTTACTTGTTCGACACATCTTCTTTTTAACTTATGTAAGGTAAAACATCATGAGATGGGAATGTGTAAGGAGTTACCCTGCCCTGTACAGGGCTGTAACAAGATGTAAATGCATCCTTGTACTTACAAGATAAGAGAGACATTGATGGATTGAGAGGCAGGAAGCTAGCAGGGAAAGGATAGCAACAGTTTTAGTCATTGGACAAGTAATGATATGATGATGTTCTAAGCACATATCCAAGGGTATAAAAAATCACCATTTTGCTGATAACGGCAGAATGCATTCTCCGACTAACATGTTTAGTCGCAAGTGTTACAATCCGGTAATAAAGAACAAAGAACCCTGATTTCGACTCAGCCTGGTGTTTGTCTCACTCATTCATGAACAAAGCAGACCTAACACTTAGCATGTTCTGATTTAGTAAGATGTGTTTCTTGTAGAACGTCTATATCTGCCTTTCATTTTTTAGGTGTTCCAAGACCCTCTTCCTTTTCACCGACCCATTTATCCCATTAACATTAAGACTAAGAAATCATAATGTTCTATCCACATAGATTTTCAAACAAATATTGTTTAACAATAAAACCTTTTTGATTGTTTAAATAATAGTGATCTTTCCCCTTTAAAAAAAAACCCACATACAATGTCCCTGCCCTGACGATGATGTAAACTGGAAACCCTGAAAGCCCCCAACAAAAGTCCATGGAATCCCTCAAGGAAGAAGAACCCCTTCCTTTATCACCATCTTTTATAGATACTCCTCTCTGGGTGTCATTCTCCCCCTTAGACTGGAGTCTTCCCCTTGCTACTACTTTTCCCATGTTTTCTCTCTTTCCTGAGCTCTCTGTGAACATTTCAATAAAATTTACTTTCAACAATATATACAAGACAGTTTTTTTTAAAACTTTTACAGTCTCATTGTAAACATTCTTCACAGTATTCTTCTTTGGTAACCTCAGCCTTTTCATAAACCTCGCAGGAAGTCTTCCACCTCATTCTTAGTCTTGAAAAATTGCCGATTACCTTCTGCTGCTTCAACCCTCAGTCACAGGGCATATCATTGAATATTTCAACTTTTTGGAACGCAATTTTTTTTTACATTGTTAAACTCCTTCCTTAATCAAAGTAGGACTAGAATATTGAAAAAATAGCACTTTTTCATGATCAATCTTGGGCGGACCATTATTTTGCTTAGAGTGTTCATATGCTGCTCCCAGAATTGTGTCCCGTTCCTGGTAACTCAAAAGTCAGCAGAACCAGTCGTGGTTGCGAATCACCAGCTCTCCTGGGTCTGAGGGTCCGGTGAGCCCTTTCAATATGTAATTTTTCTCTGAATTTGTCTTCTCCCAGCACACGTGGGATCCACATTTCAAAGAAGTTCACAGGATCTCTTCCCTCAATTCCTTCTTTCAGACCAATAATTTGAACATTATTTTGTCTGCTAAAATTCTCCATATGGTCGATTTTTGTCCAGCAGATCTTGTCTGTCCGACTCCCATTGCTTCGTATCTTTCTCCAAAGCTTTTAGCCAAGTGTACTTCGGCTTGGTTCATTCTTTCCATTAAGTCCTCAACAATTTCTTTAATTTCAGTCATCCTTTCAGTCATGTCTCTTATTACATTTTTGATGCCTACAAATTGATTACTAAAGTTTTCCATTTTCTCCAGGTTAATATTTAGTTATTGTCCCGACTCCCCAGCTCTGCCTGTGTCCACAGCTCGATGTTCCTGGCTGAGTAGAAACTTCCTCAATTTTTGTTCTCGGCTGCCTTGGTTTCTAGTACATGTTTTGTCCTTTTTTTTTAAGTGAAAAAAAATCTTAATTTTAAGATTTTGTCTTTTTAATACTCTTCACAGAGTGCTCGATCAAAACACGTCTCAGTCCTTCACATGTCCACGCCCGCCCGTCACTGACTAAAGTTAATGGAGCAGAGAAATGTATGGGGGGGGAAGAAAAGCACATCCAGAATTGCTGGAGGAATTCAACTGATCTCACAGCATCCAGATATATTACTGGCATTTTGGGTCTAAGCCCTTCTTCAAGGAATAAGCCTTCCTGTTCTTTGCTTTTACCCTGAAGAAGGGCTTGGGTCCGAAAATATTTTTTTGAGACAATGCATGGTAACAGGCAATTTCTGACCACTAGTCTGTACCGCCCAATTTACACCCAATTAACCTACAACCCCCGGTGGGAGGAAACCGGAGCCTCCGGGGAAACCCACGCAGGTATGAGGAGATCATTCAAATCCTTACAGACAGGGCAAGATTTGAACTCAGTCCCGACCACTGATGTTGTAAAGGTGTGGTGCTAACCACCTAACCAACTGTGCCACCCCAAATAGTTACAGGTTCTGGCCATTTAAACCCATGTTGCTCAATTTCAGCGACAATCCTGTATGTTTTGGAAGGTGGGAGGAAATCAGAGCCCACAGGAGAAACCCAAGCAGACATGGGGAGGACATTGGAAATGCTGGCAGAAGACATCAGATTCGAACCCGGGTCACTGGCACTGTAATAGGTATTGTGCTAACCACTACCTACTACAATTCGCCTATCGTCACAATCTCTCCACAACAGATGCAATATCACTGACTCTCCACTCAACTCTGGATCACCTCAAAAATAGCAATTCATACATATGGCTACTCTTCATGGACTACAGGTCGACCAACAATACCATTATTCCCTCAGTGCTGATCAAGAAGCTACAAACTCTAGGCCTCTGTATCTTCGTCTGCAACTAGATCCTTGACTTTCTCTTTGGAAGACCACAGACAGTACAAATTGGGAACAACGTCTCCTCCTCACTGATCTTCAACGCAGGTGCACCCCAAGGATGCGTACTTAGCCCACTGCTCTACTCATTATACAACCACGACTGTGTGGCCAGGCACAATTCTAATGCCATCTACAAGTTTATTGATGACACCATAGTTTTCGGCAGGATCACAAATGGCAATGAGGAAGCATAGATCAACTAAGTTGAATGGTGTAACGACAACAACCTTGCACTCAACGTCAGCAAAACCAAGGAGATGATTGTGGACTTCAGGAGGACGTCAGGGGAATGTGACCCAGTCCTCATCGAGGGATCAATAGTGGAGAGGGTCAAGAACTTCAAATTCCTGGGTGTCAACATCTCCGAGGATCTGTCTTGGAGCCTCCACGTTGATGAAATCAGAAAGAAGGCTCACCAGCGGCTATACTTTGTGAGGTGTCTGAGGAGGTTCAGTATGTCATCGAAGACTCTCATAAACCTCCACAGGTGTACTGTGAAGAGCACTCTGGCTGGTTGCACCACTGCCTGATATGGAGGTGCCAACTCTTAGGACAAGAATGAATTCCAGAGGGTTGTCAACTCGGCCTGCGACTTCACAGGCACCAGATTTCACTCCATCGAGGACATCTACATGAGGTGCTTTCTTAAAAAAGCAACCTCTATTCTCAAAGAACCCCCCCCCCCCACCACCCAGGCCATGCCCTCTTCACTCTGCTACCATCGGGGGAAAGGTACAGAAGCCTAAAGACGAGCACTCAGTGGCACAAGGACAGTTTCCCCGCTGCCATCAGATTCCTGAATAACCAATGAACCAAAAACACTGCCTTACTTTTCGTCCACTACTTTTTTTTTATACTAATGCTGTAAGATGGTTATAATGTGAACGTTTGCGCTATGATGCTGAGGCAAAACACCGAACTTCAATTCTGATTCTGATATCTTTAACTCCTCTGGAGTCTGCAAGACCGGCTGAGTTCCTCCAACATTTCTGTGTTTTTATTGTAATCACAATGTCTGCAGACTTTTGTGTTTCACTGAGAAATGTATGGAGTCCACAGTTAATCCTATTCAAGTTCCCTCTAGACCAGTGTGTCTACAGAAAGAGCTGTTTTATCTTACAACTCTAACAATTGTACAAGGGAGGTCTATGTATCCTCTTCACTGAGTGTTCATTTTTAGAATGTATGATGTAACTTTTTCCAACATTCTCCAGTGAACATCTAGCTACAATGGTACACCTGTATTGACTTAATTTAAACAATGCATGAGTATAGAAACAAGTTTTTTATTTATTCTCAAACTGCTTCCATTTAGTTGGTCTTTCCACACATGTCTATTTGCCTTGGTTCTAGATTCCTAATACTCTCAAGCTCTAAAATGTTCCATTAGCTTTTGGGCCCCTATAGGTTTTTTTGGAGGTAAATTCCTAACTTCCATTACCCTTTGTATAAAGACCTGTTTCCTAACATGGTGGCTAAAAGAGCTGATTTTAAGCTTATATTTTCTTGTTCTGGATCGCTCCATTGTTTTTCTCTCTCTCTACAACCAAAAAGAATCATTTAACCGTAAACAACACAATCAGACTGGATCTCCAGAGACTCAGTTTTTATAGGAGATTGCAATGTTGTAATTCATGGATCCTATTGTTTGTATACCTATTTCACAAAAGCAAAGAATGACCATTATTTGTTTCTGTCCTGTATTTTATTGAACAGTGCACGTACATTGAAATCAACCAGGTGGAGAAAACTCACGCAGTGATCCTCAGTCGCCCAGCCTGGTTGTGGGGAGCGGAAATGGGTGCCAATGAGCACAGTGTCTGCATTGGCAATGAGGCTGTGTGGACCAAAGAGCCTACCAATGAGAACGAAGCACTGCTTGGAATGGACCTTGTCAGGTAGAAGCATCTGTTCTAATTTGTATTGTTTGGCATTAAGTTCTTAGTTTAAAATAGGAATTACAATGCAATTTGATTTTTTTTCCCCACAAAGAAAATAACCCATAAAACACTGCAGGAGAGAAACAGGCCCTTTGGTCCATGCTAAATTATAGTTGGTTGTTTTAGTGGCAGCCAGGGGGCGGGGCTTCATGTTCAAATTATCTCTGTAATACCGGCTGACCATGAGTCCCAGGAGCCCGCGCTGAGATGGCGCTAGACCCCCTCCACCTCTGGGACGAAGCCCGCAGGCTGAGAAATTCATCAGGAGTGTTACTTTAAAAAGTAGTCTAAAAAGAGTTTAAAACAGTTCTTGAAAAAAAACACACCAATGCTGGAAAAACTTAGCAGATCAAACAGTACCTTTATGTAGCAAAGGTAAAGTTACATCACCAATGTTCAGGCTTGAGCCCTTCATCAAGGTGTGGGGGAACATGAGAGATGTCCGAACAAAATGGGGAAGGGTGGGTGGCAAGGGTGGGAGATGATAGGTGGGGGGAGGGGGACTGCAGGAAGGGGGGTTGTGGTGCACACAATAATCACATTGACATGATGGAGTGATTAAACAACTTTAATTACCAAAAACCTGGTATTACTGATACACTACTTGGCCAGGTTCCAGGTATAGGAACAAGAGGGGGAAAGTCCGGGCTCGCCAGCCTTTATTGGGAAATCCGGGGAGGAACCAAGGGAGGGGTTAGGGAAGGTCAGGCAGGTTCAGGCTGGCCAGTCCATAAATTTATGTAAATTTCTTTCACCACGGTGGGGGGGGGGGGGGGGGGGGGGGAGAGAAGTGGGGGGTGGTGAGGATGGGAGATGATATGTGGTGGGGAGGGGGGGAAGGACCACAGGAGGGCAGATGGGGGGGGGGTTGAATCTAGGCTAGGTGGAGAGAGAAAGGAAGTAGGAACTGGAATAACTAGTTAAAGGGGGAGGGGAAGGGGGAAAACGCATGCTGATTAGTCGAATGCAATGAATTCAATGTTCATGCCCTGGGGTTAGAGGGTTAGATGGAAAATGAAGTGTTGTTCCTCCAGTCTGCAGGTGGTCAGAATGGGGTTGTGTGAAAGGGCATGGACAGACATGAGAGCTTGAGAGTGTGACTCAGAATGGAAATAGTTGGCTACAGGGAGGTCACTTTTGTTGCAGATAGAGAGGAGGTGCTGGGTGAAGTGATCTCCTAATCTGCAACTGGTCTCTCCAATGTAGAGAAGGCCACAGAGGGTGCACTGGACACAGTAAATGAGTTCTTTATTGGTACAGGTTGTTGCTTCCTTCAACTCATCCCACTACCTCCAGATTAAAGGAGTAGCCATGGGTACCCACATGGGTCCTAGCTATGTCTGCCTGTTTGTTGGTTTTGTGGAGCAAAACATGCTACAAGCCTACACAGGCAAGACCCCCTAACTCTTCCTCCAGTACATCAATGAGTACATCAGGGTGGCCTCATGCACCCGTGATGAGCTCGTCAATTTCATAAATTTGGCGGCCAATTTCCACCCTGACTTCAAACTCACCTGGTCCATCTCTGATGACTCTCTCCCTTTTCTGGATCTCTTGGTTTCCATCTTGGGAGACAGACTCTCAACAGATATTTATTACAAACCCTCTAACTCCCACAACTACCTGGACTACACGTCCTCACACCCTGTCCCCTGCAAGGACTCCATCCCCTTTTCTCAATTTTTCCGTCTCTGCCGCAATTTTTCCGTCTCTTCCAGTCCAGAGACTCTGAAATGTCTGCCTTCTTCCATAAAGGTGGCTTCCCCTCCACCACTATTAACTCGGCCCTCACCCGCATCTTCTCCATTCCCTGCTCCTCTGCCCTAGCTCCCCCACCCCTAGAAACAATAAATACAGAATCCCCTTCGTCCTCACCTACCATCCCACCAGCCTCCGTATCCAACACATTATCCATGAGAATTTCCAGTACTTATTACAGGACCCCAGCACCAGACACATTTTTCCTTCTCTTCCCCTCTCAGCCTTCCATAGGGACCACTCCCTCTGTGTCTCCCTTGTGCACTCTTCCCTCCCCACCCATCGTGCCCCCACTGTGGTCATAGAAGGTGTAATACTTGCACCCACACCTCCTCCCTCACCACGATCTGAGGTACCAAACAGACCTTTCAGGTGAAGGAACACCTCACCTGTACCTCCAAAGAACTTACTGCATCCGGTGCACCCTCTGTGGCCTTCTCTACATTAGAGAGACTGGTTGCAGATTATGAGATCACTTCACCCAGCACCTCCTCTTTGTCCACAACAAAAGCGACCTCCCCATAGCCAACCATTTCAATTCTGAGTCACACTCTCAAGTTCACGTGTCTGTCCATGGCCTTTCAGACTACCCCATCCTGACCACCCGGAGATTGGAGGAGCACACCTCATTTTTTCATCTGGGGACTCTCCAGCCCCAGGGCATGAACAGTGAATTCACTGCATTCCAGTCATCAACTTGCCTTTTTCCCCCTCCCACCCACCCCCCTTTTAACTAGTCATTCTAGTTCCTACTTCCTTTCTCTCTCCACCTAGCCTAGACTCTTTCACCTATCATCTCCCACCCTCACCAACCCCCTTCCCCCTTTTGTTCAGACATCTCTCATGTTCCCCCATACCTTGATGAAGTGCTCAAGCCCAAACCATTGGTGATGTATCTTTACCTTTGCGACATAAAGGCACTGTTTGATCTGCTGAGTTTCTCCTGCATTTGTGTGCTTTTTCACATAACCATGGTGTCAACAGAATCCTGTGTTTTACTCCTTAAAACTGTTCTTTGCTGATTACAATGTGAGTCAGTATTTTCCCTTTAAGATCTCCCTTAAAAGACACCACAGTTATATTTTTTAATATAATTTATACTTTTTTTTGCAGGACTTTTTGTCATTCAAAGGTGTCAGTGGACCACTACCTTGCACCTTCTGCTAGGTAGGGACTTCTGAGATTTAGACATGTAAATGTAGGGATGGTATTCCCATGCATCTGATGCCTTTCCCTTCATGGTGTTAGTCCTATGCTATTGGGAGAGGTTTAAACTAGATTGACAGAGGGGTGGGAACCAAAGTGGGCGCGCAAGTAGAGAAAGCTGGTAGGGAGTTTGTGTATAAGGCAGGTAGAAAGGGCAAATTTTCATTTATGGGGATGGGTTGCAACAAAGACGCAGTAAAAAAATTTTTAAAATGTGACAGACAGAGGGCTGAAGGTTTTATATTTAAATGCACGCAGCACAAGAAATAAAGTAGTTGACCTTGTAGTACAGCTACAGATTGGCAGGTATGATGTTGTGGCCATCACAGAGACTTGGCTAAAGGATGGATGTCATTGGGAGCTGATTACCCAAGGATACACATTGTATCGAAAGGATAGGCAGGTAAGCAGAGGAGGTGGGTGGCTCTGTTGGTAAGGAATGACATTAAATCATATGAAAGAAGTGACGTAGGATCAGAAGATGTAGACTCATTGTGGGATGAGTTAAGAAATGGCAAGGGCAAAAAGATACAGTAGCCAGGATATGAACAACAAATTACAACAGCAAACAGAAAAGGTGTGACAGAAGGGCAATGATATTCTTCTCAAGGGCAGTGAGAATGCTGAACAACCAAAGGAACTGCTCACACTAACCATCCGAGACTCTTATTTGTACAAAACAATATTTATCTATTTGTATAGATAAAATACTTGTCCTGCATATCAGTTATTTGTCTGTATGTGTGTTATATCTGCATATTTTGCATCAAGGATTAGAGAATGCTGTTTCTTCAGGTTGTACTTGTACATTCAGATTACAATAAACTTGACTTGATATGGTAGTCATGGTGGATTTTAACATGAAAGTTCATTGGGAAAACCAGATTGGTACTGGATCTCAAGAGAGAATTTGTAGAATGCTTACGTGATAGATCATAGAACACTACAGCTCAATACAGGTCCTTCGGCCTTCGATGTTCAACTGACCCATATATTTCTTTATTTTTAAAAAAAAGTACAAAACTCTTCATATCCTGTAACCTCTATTTTTCTTCCATCCATGAGCCTGGCTAAGAGTCTCTTAAATACCCCTAAAGGTTCAGAATAAAGGGGACTACAGAGGAATGGGAGAACAACTGACAAAAGTTAATTGGAATGTCACACCAGCAGGGAGGATGGCAGAGCAGAAATTGCTGGAGTTTCTGCAAGAAATAAGGAAAATGCAGGACACGTGTATTCACGATGCTTATTCATCATGAAGAAAGCACGTCAGTGCCTTTACTTCCTTAGGAGTTTGTGGAGGTTTTGTATGACACTAGAAACTCAGGCAAATTTCGGCAGAGGTATGGTGGAAAGTGTGCTGACATCACGGTCTGGTATGGGAATACCAATACCCCAAGCACAAAGCCCTCCAAAAGGTAGTGGATGCAGCCTAGGACATCACAGGCAAAACCTTCCTTACTTCTGAGTACATCTACAGGGAATGCTGCCGTCGGAGGGCAGCAGCAATCATCAAAGACCCACACCACCCAGAACACGCTTTGCTCTCGTTGCTACCATCAAGAAAGCAGTTTCTGTGCCACAGGACTTGTACCACCAGGTTCAGGAACAGCTGCTACCCCTCCGTCATCAGTCGCCTCAATGACCATCTCAATCAGGGACTCATTTAAGAGCTCTTGCTGGTGCACTTTATTGATTTTCTTTTTGTTCTCTCTGTATTGCACGGTCAATTTACTTACATTCATTATCAATTAGGTTTTGATATTTATTTTTCTTGTATTGAAAAAATGCATTTTTTTAAAAAACAAATGCAGACTAATTCATAGTGTGGATGTGGAGATGTTCACGTAACACAGTACTGTATAAGGAATATCAAGTTCTCTTTGTAAAGAGCAATAGCAAATCAGTTGTTTAGAGTTTCAGTTTTGTTTCTAGCCATGAATGATCAGATGTATTTAATTTCACAGCTCACCATGGCAATACAAGGTCATTAATCCACTGTTACTTGTCATTAAATAATTTGAAATTAATTATCACGTTCATTAAAAACAAATGAAAGATGAGTTTCAAGCATGTGAAAAATCCAATTTGAAAACAAGTGTTTTAAGAACTTATCACAGTGGTATCATTAGAATGCATGAATGTATGAGACTTTATGATGAGCTTGACATACAGGATTCTCCCCAAAGGAGGATTTGGCAAATATTTGCTAGTTTTCTAAACGGTACAAATTTTACCATCTTCCTCTTCATTCCTATTTTCCTCCTCTTCTGTTAGGCTTGGCCTGGAGAGAGGTTCCACTGCTAAAGAGGCTCTGGATGTCATTACCTCTCTGGTGGAGCATTATGGCCAGGGAGGGAACTGCAAGGAGTCTGTGGAAGCATTCAGCTACTATAATACGTTTCTAATTGTGGACCGAAGAGAGGCCTGGGTACTGGAAACATCTGGGAGATACTGGGCTGCTCAGCAAATTACAGGTTAACTGCGGTGAAAGAAATTGAAAAACTATTTGAGAGTGTTCAATTTTTTGTCAATAATGCAATTTTAAGAATGCCTCCTGTCAGTGCTCTACAATTACCATATTGAGATGACATCTGCGGTACCAAAGCAAAATTCAATATGTGTATGTAAATACATATATACACACAGACACACACTTCACAAACTAACAATTCATTTTTGAGGCAAACACGACAGTGTAGGTCTTTAGCTAAATGATACAGTGCCAACAATTAAACACCTATTTGCCCTAATTTTGTATTTAATTTCATTTTTATATTTTCTTATTTCTTTCCCAAAATGTGCTTCAACTGCCTCCCATAACAAGATTCTAGGGCAACAAAACTTGCCAATCCACACATCTTTGGGATGAGTAGAAACTGAGGCACCTGGCAAATCCCTATGCAATCTTGGAGAGAATGTGCAAACTCCACACACTCAGCTGGATTTCAGGATTGAACCCAGTCTGCTGAAGCTATGAGGCATCAGTTCTGTAACAGCACCAATGTGCTGCCATTCATGGGAAATGCAAGCCTCTTTCTGATGCTTTAATGAAACAAGTGTAATGCATGATTGCAAATAGTATCATTAATAAAAATGCCAAATGTCTTGTGTCAGATTGCCTAATTAAAATAACCAAGTTAATCTATTTATTTACAAAAGATAATAATTTTTCTCCCACAAATTTCAGAAAACTATTTGTCTTGGCCTCCCTTCATCCGTAATATATTCTTGGTCTGTTCTTGTGACCTAAGAATGGTCCTTAATACTGTATGGCCAATTGTTCTTTCAAGTGACTAAGCCACCAGGAGGCTTTGATCATCTACTATGTTGCTTAGTTTAATTTTTTTTATTAACTTATTCTGAAGCTTTTATAGGGTCTAGAAATGTATTTTCTTAATTGGGTCATTTAAAACTGGAATCTTAGGGAACAGATTATTACTCTGTTTGACCATGGTGTGGTAAAATTGGTTCCATTGTTTCAAAACTTCATGTTGTACAGTTGGATTTGCAAATAAATTGCTTACCATAACCTTTCCAACTTGTAGCTGAGGGATATGATGATGACATTTCTTTCTGATGTTGGCTGTCCTCCAGTGAGCTCATTTACATGGGTATGTGACTTTATCATTGCAATCCTGCAAATTTTAACCAGTTAGATCATTCATTTTTATTTGTGTACCATCTACAACTGACAATATCAGATATCGATCATGCACTCAATCTACATTCCGTTCTGTATTTCTCACCGTCTGGAATCTGGAAATTGCATCGTGGCTGTAGGAAGGTTGAGTTCCATTTTCAGGTTGAAACCAGCATGCCTTTCTAAATGCAATATACAAACGTGCTGGAGAAACTCACCAAGTCACACAGCATCTATTCCTACGGATGTTGTGTGACCGCTGAGTTTCTCCAGTACGTTTGTTCATTGCACTTGACCCCAGCATCTGCAGACTTTATTGAACAATCCTTTTAGGGGCGGTATGGTTAGCGTAGTGGTTTGTGCAATGCTGTTATAGTGGCAGCGAATGGGACTGTGGTTCGAGTCCTGCACTGTCTGTAAGGAGTTTGTTTGTTCTCCCCATGTCTGCGTGGGTTTTTCCTGGATGCTCCAGTTTCCTCCCACCATTTAAAACATACCAGGGGTTGTAGGCCAATTGGGTGGCACAGGCTCGTGGGCTTAAAGGGCCTGTTACTGTGCTATGTCTAAATTTTTTTTTTTCCTTTTCCAATCTCTTTATTGGTTTCTTGAGAAAAAAATCAATAAACAAGATACTGACATATGATCCATGTGACTGATTTTTTTTTTAAAAAGAAAACTCACCTATTACTAATCTAATTTCTAAACCCACCTTTTATCTGAGCAATTTCTAGCAAAGTCAGGTGTCAATTACTGGTTTCAATACTAATAGGTGCAGAAAAAAGAAACAAAGAAATAAATTAATAAAGACCAAAAATAATCAATCTATACATTTTGAAAATAACTGAACCCCAAAGAGAAAAAAAAATACTCGTTTTAGTAGTTGAACCCCTAATTTTCTCTAGAGAAAGGGATGCTATCAAAGGGATGCCATCAAATCCAATAACCATTGTGTCTGCGTGGGAGGGACAAAATCTTTCCACCGCAGCAAAATAAGCCTTCGAGCAATCAGGGAAGCAAAAGCAACCATGGGATTGAGATGGAGTCAAAATTAAGTCCATTGATCCACTCATTCCAAAAATAGCAATAAAAGGGAATTTCATGTTCGGAATTACCCTCATCTGCACCTGATCTCTGAATTGATTGATCTTGCCTGGGGTTCAGAAGAATTGACATTATCATGCATTCTTGTAAAAGAGGAAAATAGAGCTAAAGCACCAGAGTCATTGTTAATTAACTGACTAAGCCATGATGAGTATGGAAGGATATGACTAAAGACAAAATTGTGTGTATCAATTAAAATGGAAAATTCAGGAAACACTCACTAGGTTGGGCAGCATCTATTTAACATTATTAACTTCATTAAATGTTTTAGTATAGGCACATTATATTGTTGTAACAAATTTATGTTCCACCTAAACAAAAATTGATGTATTTCAAATTCAGAAATACTTGCCATCTCAATTTTAGCCCAACTAGGAGGCCGTACCAAATCCATCAATGAACTAATACATTTAAGTTGGGCTGCTTCATAATAATTTTGAAAATGTGGTAAACGTAGTTCCCCCTAACTCATATTTCCAAGTTAATTTATTCAAAGCTACACTCGAAAATTTACCCCTCCATAAAAACTCCCTAACCATTTTATTCAAATCTCGAAAAAAAAATTTATCAAGTAAATACAGAATAGATGACTTAACATCTTTCATTCTGATTCCATAGATCCTGACTGTTCTGCTGCGTGTTTCCTGCATTTTCTATTTCCACTTCAGATTTCCATTATCTGCATTTTTGTTTTAATTTTCATCAGGGGAGCTGTGATGTAATGAATTAACTGCTCTCTCAGAGAAAAGTCATTGCTAAAGAAGGAGTCTAACCAGAGGGTGGATGGTACTTGCAGAAATGTACCCCATGTGACTAAGTAGAGAATTAAGCCAAAGCTCATTCAGTATTGTAGCCTGTACTCTCTCAAGAAATCACCCAGTGCCTATATGCTGTTGTGCTCTTTGTACTTAACAGAAGGTGCCAAAAATATTTCCAATCAGCTGACCATCACCACGAAGATCAATGTGGAGCATCCTGACCTTCGGAATTATGCCCAGAGTCAGGGATGGTGGAATGGTGAGGAAGAGTTCAACTTCTCCCAGGTTTTCTCTCTGAATAACCCACCAGTGAGAATGGAGGCTGCAAAGGCTCGTTATGCTGAAGGCCAGAAGCTGCTTCAAAAACAAGAAGGTGAATGATCCGTGAGCTCAAAAGGCAATTTATTATTGTATGGTCAAATTGGAATGAGGTTGAGGTAAAACTTGATAAGGTGAAAATATATTTAGACTTTGTGCACAGCAATGCAGAATTGACTATCTGTTGTCTTCTATGAAGCAAATAGAACCACAGAACACTACGTCTCCAGAAACAGGCCCTTCAGTCTATCTAGTCTGTGCTGAAATATTTATTCTGCCTCATTCCATCGACCTACACTCAGACCATATCTCTCCCATCCAAGTTCCTATCCATTCTTAAATGTCAAAATTGAACCTGCCTTTGCTGGCAGCTCATTCCGCACTCTCTCCATCCTCTGAGTGAAGATGTTCCCCTAATGTTCCACTTAAACCTTTCACCCTTAACCCAGGTCTTCTAGTTCTTGTCTCACATAACCTATAGAAAAAGCCTGGTTGCATTTAGCCTATCAATATTTTTTTTTAACCTGTATCAAATCTCCCCTCACTCTCTGATGCTCCAGGAATAAAGTCCTAACTTGTTCAACCATATAATTCGGCTCGTCAAGTGCCGGCAAAATCCTTGTAAATTTTCTCTGCTATCTTTAAACCTTATGGATATCTTTACTGTAGGTTAGCAACCAAAACGGCACAGGATAGAACATAGAACACTAAAGCAAGGTTCACATCCTTCAGCTGTCGATGTTGTGCTGACCTACACAGTATATTCCCACCAACATAAAAAAAACTAAACCCTACCTCATAACCCTCTATTTTTCTGTCATCCATGTGCCTGTCTAAGAAGCTCTTGAACACCCTTAGTTTTAGCCTCCACCACCACCCCTGGCAAGGCATTCCAACCACCCATAACTCTGTGCATTAAAAAAAAATCCCCCTGATGTCTCCCCTAAACTTTCCTCCCTTCACTTTGTAAAGATGTCCTCTTGTTTGCTACTCCCACCCTAGGAAAAAGGTGCTGGCTATCTACCTTGTCTATGCCTCTCAGAATCTTGTTGACCTCTATTCTATGTTTCAAAGAGAAACACTGTAGCTCTGCTAACCTAGCCTCGTAAGAGATTTTCCAATCCAGGGAATATCCTGGTAAATCTCCTCTGCACCCTCTCCATAACTTCCATATCCTTCCTGTAATGAGGTGACCAGAACAGAACACAATATTCAAAGCATTCTCCCCAGAGATTTGTAGAATGACAACATGATTCTTGAATTCACTCCCCTGACTAATAAAGCCCAGCATCCCATAGGCCTTCTTAACTATCCTATCAACCTGTGCGGCAACTTTGAGAGATGTATGAATTTGGACCCCAAGCTCCCTACGTTCCTCCACACTGTTAAGTATCCTACCATTAATCCTGTACTCAGTCTTCAGGTTGACCTTCAAAAATGCAGCATCTCACACTTAACCAGATTGAACTCCTTCTCTGCCCATCTTTCCATCCTGCCGATATCCTTTTGTAACCTACAGTAACCTTCAACACTATCCACAACTCCTGTAACCTTTGTATCATCTGCAAACTTACTGACCCATCCTTCCATTTCTTCATTAGGGTCATTTATAAAAATCACCAAGTGTAGGGGTCCCAGAACAGATCCCTGCAGAACTCCACTAGTCACTGACCTCCAGGCAGAATACATTCTGTGAACTCTCTGCTTGCTACAGGCAACCCAATTCTGAATCCACACAGCCAAGTTGCCATGGATCCCAGGCTTTGTGACTTTCTGAGCGAGATTCTCGTGAGGGACCTTGTCAAATGCCTTACTAAAATTCATATGCATCATGTCTCCCACTTCACCTTCATCAATTTATTTTGTTGTCTCCTCAAAAAACTCAATTAGGCTCGTGATGCATGACCTTCCCCTCACAAACTCATGCTGGCTATCCCTGAGAAGACTTCTTGAAATGCTTGAAATCCCTTCTTGAAATGCTCACAAATCCTGTCCATGAGAATCCTCTCCAATAGTTTGCACACCGCTGACATAAGTGACATGGTGTGTGGCTTCAGGCTGTGGTGTTGCCATGCATTTGTCCATGAGCTTGGTAAAGTTAGGAGTCTGTGAGGTGAAATAGTCTTGATGCGTCTCTGCAAGCATTTCATAGTCCGGATGCATTGCGGCACAACGTGCCAATGAGAGAGTGTGGTATCACAACATTGGAACTATTGATTATTTGCTCATCTTGACTGCAGATCCAGAAACAATGCAATGAAAATGCAAAAAGCTGCATGTCTTCAACAAACAAAAGTTTTTATTATCTCACTGCAGGTAGCATTGGAGTAGAAACTATCATGGACATCCTTCGCGATAAGGAGAGTGGCATCTGCATGGATTCTGAAGCCTTCTGTACCACAGGCAGTATGGTGTCAATCCTGCCTCAAGAGGATGACTTGCCTTGCGTGCATTTCTTTACTGCAACCCCTGACCCTTCAAGGTCAATAACCCAGTGTTGGTAAACACTCTCCGCAACACCTTTCCTTGACATGCACGTAGTGGGTATTTTCTCAGTTCAGAGCTTAGTGCCAGTGCATTAAAGTGTAGCATTGATGGAATCTGCCTTTTATCCTGGCATTTAATATCCTACTTTGTAATGTTACACCTCTCATCAGGATTGCCTTAATGTGCAAACCTCAAAAATTAGTCGAAGCAAAGTGGTAATGTCAATGTTGGAGGGGTAGAAATTTTTAAAAAAATGCTTTGTAAGCCAATATTCTTGTGTATGAAGGGAGGATGTTTTGATTTAGTTCTACCACTTGCTCTTTCCCTTTGCGTTATGTCTGTCATATTTCTTTTAATAGCAGATCTGTCTTCAAGCCCTTTATCTTCATTGATGATGTAACACCAGTTCCCATGGTGATTTCTCCATATTATGGTCATGATGATCCTGTCAGGAAGCAGCCTCGATTCCAGAGCAAGCAGGATCGCAGACATGAATTGTACAAGGTTCATCAGTGTGCTGAAGCTGCAATGGAGAGTGGGCAGGTACTGTTGGTTTTAATTTGGGAAAGAACTCCAGTAAAGCTCCAATAATCCTGAGACTTTGGTGCTGGAATAGCAGATCTTATTATTGGATGTTGTTAGTTCCCCAGCATACTTTAAATTTTTTTCAAAAGATGAGAAATATTCTTATTTCCTTTCAGGAGCAAGGTGTAAAGTTGTGCCAGACCATGAAGAACCTCGAGATGCAGGCACTACAAGCCATCAAGAACATGTTGTCTAGTGGAGGATCCTTTGACCCAGAAGAAATGGCAGATCTGTTCTTTGATTGTGTGGACACAGAGATCAAGTTTTACAAATAAACATTCTTGAGTGTTACTTTGCAAATCCTACCATAGGTACCTCTTGTTTAATTAAATGCATTTCCTATCCAGCACTGGGACTATCCTTTCAAGAGATCCAGTGCAGAAATGAGTGATACAAATGGGGTGGCGGGAAACTTGCTCTCGGCCTGAAGACACACCTGGGTTTTTCAGTGGTCAGGTGATTGAGAACTTTTGGGTGGAGGGTTCCAAGTTTTAACTGGATTCAGGTTGAACAGGAGCTGCACATGATGTAGGCAGAGCATAAGGAGTCTTAATACCTGGTTCAACCAGTGATTTGGGAGGTAGGCCAAGGTCCAGATTTCTCACCCAAGTCTGAAAAGTTCTGGTAAATTTTCATAAATTAGCAGAGCTATGCAAGACCAAAGTATTCTCCGGCAAGTGTAGAGTTTAGAGAGATGAAGAGAAAGGATAGTGGGATGAAAATGTCAGACTTGCCAAACCTAACCTCCATGTGGAAACCTTTGCTAGAAGCACATAGAAACAAACAAGGGTGGCAGGGTGAGCACATCATTGTTGCAGCACCAGCAACTGGGGTTCGAACCCAGTGCTGTCCATAAGGAGTTCGTACATTCTCCCATGGGTTTCCTCCAAGTGCCCCAGTTTCCTCTCACCATTCAAAAATGTACCAGGGTGTAGGTCAATTGGGTGTAATTGGGTGGCACGGGCTCGTGGGCCGGAAAGGCCTGTTACCAGGCTATATGTCAAAACTTAAAATTTAAACATTTACCCCAGATTTTCCTCCAACATTTCAAATATAAAAATCCACTGAATGTTTTAGCCTTTTTGCCTATCTAATTGTGTTAACTACCTTTGTAATCTTGTTGGTCTTCATCCTAAAGTGGCTGTGAATTTGCGTTAATCAAAATCTGGGACTCTTCCAATCCTAGTGCGTCTCTTTAATTATGGAAGACTTGTGTTTCAATTTATTTAACCAGAATGTCTTGGAACTTGCTGGAATGTAGTTCAATTTTTACTGTCTTTTCGTGAAACATCATTCAGAGACCAATAACTCAGAAGAGGTCTCAGTGAGAATACATTAAAAGGTGAAAACTCAGAGTATTTAAATAATTGATGCTTCCTTTCATACTTTAATTCCTGTTGAGTATTAAAATCATCCTATAAAGTTATAAGATCCCTAGACAAATGCAATTGGAGGATGGGCAAGTTTGTGAGTTTGAGGTATGCTTAGTTTTGAGGGAGGTGTCTCCTAATGATGTGTGTGTGTGTGTGTGTGTGTGTGTGTGTGTGTGTGTGTGTGTGTGTGTGTGTGTGTGTGTGTGTGTGCGTACATGTGTGTCCATCCATGCACACTTGTCTTTGTCTACATGTGTGCATGAATGTCTTTACCTACATGTGTGCTTGCCTACATGTTTGTTTACATGCATGTGCATGCATTTCTGTGTGCGTGGCCACCTGTGGGTACGTGCATTTCTGTGTGATTATATGTGTGCCTACGTGTGTGTGTGCGCACGCGCATTTATGCCTGGGTGTGTGTCTGTGTACGCGTGCCAATTAGTGCATTTCTCTGTGTGTGTGGGGGTGGAATCAGTGGTAGGTATCTTATATTTGTGCCTGTACCAAATTTGCAATCCTGCACAAAATGGGGTTGGCAGTGCTGGAAAATATCCACTGGCTCCAGTATCTGGAGCAGTGGTTCTCAGCCTTTTTCTTTCCACTCGTATACCATTTTAAGTAATCTCTATGTCATCAATGCTCTGTAATTAGTAAGCAATTCCTTAAGGTGGTATGTGAGTGGGAAGGGAAGATTGAGAATCACTGCCCTAGACCCTATTGTTACTGAAATATTTTGCGTGAGAAAAATTGTCATTGGCCCATTTCCTTTGGAGTTATGAAACTGTGCACATAACGAGTCAATTAGGGTACAATTAAAACAGTGGTTTTCAACCTTTTTCTTTCCACCCACATACCATCTTAAGCAAACCATTACTAATCACAGCACCTATGGCATAGGAAAAAGGTTGAGAACCACTGATCTAGAAATGAAATGAGGATAAAATATCGTATTTGTATTCTTGTATTTGTATGTGTGTGTTCTTAGACAACACATGGATGAAGGAAAAGGTTCTTTAAAGTTGATGTAAACAGCTCATGAGGCATGCCATGAGGCTGCAAGCCTCCATTACAGATCTTGCATACAGCAGTCTCCTGCTCTGTGTCAACCCCTGCTGGCAGCCAAACAGAAACTATATCCTTAAGACCTTGCTAGTAGCAAATGCAACCATGATCACTATCATTACAGAGGGTGGTGAATGTGGTGGCAAGGTGGGTTAAAATATTTTGATATTTGTTGGGAATGGGCTTTATTAGCAAAGTTTAGCCCTAATCATTCACCAGAGCCAAGCACAAAAGGAGCATAAGATGGACAAGGGAAGCATGTTTTCCCTTCATTAAATGGGTTTGAATGACAATCCTGCAATTCAACATCTACACTATTTTAGATTTGTTTAATCCAAATTTAAATCTCCCAATTACTGTGATGTCATCTGAACTCTGATCATTAGTCGAAACCTTGAGATATTAGCCTAGGAACCCTATCTATCATGTCTCTAGTGGTCAATAAAGTCATATACAGTTCTATCCAATGGAATCGCATGCAAGAAAAAAAGTACAAAATAAGTTGTACTTGTTCAAAACTGTCAATAATCAATGCTTGAACAATTGGTGCTTTTCATCCAGTGGTCCCTCAATGTTTTATTTTTTTTTGTTGCAGATGTTGGTAACTGCCAAACCATTGACCTGCAGAAGCAAAAGCATTGGGTGCCTTCCTTGGAATTGTTTTTGTAGATATGTCACACACAATCTGTGCTTAAAGGTCCTCATCTGCCCAATGGATTTACAGCTGTATTGATTGTTAACTGAGCCAATTTTGTCACTTGTTGCTGCTATTCTTAAGAGGCTGACTGGTGATTATGTTTACAATGTACTGCAATCTGAAGTGTTTGACAGTCAGCTAACTTGATTGGGGCAAATTGATAAAACCCACTGAAAGTTGGAGTATGTTTATTTTGCAAAGCTGATCTGACCTTTTAGTTTTGCCTGTTTCACCCTTTTGGTTTCCCTTTGGGAATATTTAAACATCTGCAGTTAAGGGAAAATTCTGCAACATTTGCTTTATATGCAATTTAAAAGGATCCTTTGTCTTGAGGGAAACATCTTAATTGCAGAATTAATTAAAAGAAAACTAATCTGCTAAATTGTTTCATTATCCTTTATATAAAAAAATGTATTTATTGGCGTCTCCTTGTCTCTCCAGGCTCTGTGGGGTAAGATTTCTCCATTACCTTTTTTTCTTTTGTAATTAAAGACCATCAACAAAAAAAAGCATTGCATGGTTTTGCCATGTTTCCATGGTTTCAAAGTTACATTCTTGGTTTGTGTGGTGGGGAACTGGCATTTCCTATTCTCTCTCTATTCACCAGGATGTTGCCTGGAAATTTCAAATACTAAAGACCACAACTTTAATATGAGAGTGGGAAAGTTTAAAGGAGATGTATTTTAAATTTAAACATTATGGTAATAGGCTCTTCGGCCCATGAGTCTGTGATGCCCAAATACCCCAATTAACCTAGAAACTTGTACATATCTGGTTTTATAAAGTTTCATATTTCAATTTAACATTCTCTCTCAAAAAAGATGTTCCAGTGGTTCTGAGATCCCTGGGAATGTCAGTTTCAAACAAATGTTAATTTTTGTCCAATGGTTTTGAAAGATGAAACAGCATGAATGTGGTGCATGTTCAGATTATACCATAGTATTCAATAATGTGAGTAATTTGGGTACACTTTCATTTATGCATTCCAGAATGTGAAATAAAAAGTATTGATCTCATACTACACCAAGTGGGAGAGCTTGTGTGCACTGCTGTAGATAGAATTCTGAATTAGAAAGACCAGCAAAACAAGATGACACTGCTGCAGTCCATGATACTGTTAACTAATAAAGTATATGAGTGACTATTCAAAGACTGATTTTTTTTTTTGGTGTGTGTAACACCTAAACAGGTTGGAAATTAGCATTTATAAATGTACTTTGCAAGTTTTAACTGCTGGCATAAAGCCCCACTCCAAAACAAGGAGACTGTAACTCAATTAGTAAATGCAGTTTCCATTCTGAAGCATTATTGATCCATGTGTAATAATATGTACTCCATTAGTTCTCCTGCACTTTATCTAACATCTATAAATTCGACTCCAAATGATATCAAGTGCCATATTTTAACCCTATTAGAGATTTGGATTAATTTTTGATCATCCATTCTGCCCTGTGTGGAGGAGTCCCTGCCTATGCCTAAGAAACGCTTTGGAAAATTTCAGACATCTACCAGGCTGTCCTGAGCTACGTTTGTTTGAAAGAAAGGGCCTGATCCCATTCAGCATAAAGCTGTCAGTTCTGTTCTTGATCGGCCATTGAAAGAGGTTGGAGTTGTGAATTCTTGCAACAGGAAACTCTTGATGAAAACTCTTTGGACTTTCATAAAGCAATTTCAAGGTGTAAGAAATGTGCCAGTTCAGCTCCAAGAGCATTTGTGGAAAGGGAAACATAAAAATTAGCTTTTAATAAAGCGTAGAAAATGGTGGAACCACTGAGCAGGTCAGGGAGTGGAAACAGTTCAATAATGACCGTATGGTGGAACCACCGTTAGGACTGTTTGACATATGGCCGGCCCGCCCCTTGCTCATTGTACCTGTGGCTCCTCCCCTGATTTCCCCCAATAAAGGTGGCAATGCCATAACCCCTCCCCCAGAACAAGCTTGGGTAAGCAATGTGAGATGTGCCTTCTGTTTATGGTAATAAAAACCTATCAGTCGGGTAACTTCTACTCTTTGGAGTTATTGATAGTGCATCAGACTGATAACCCCCTCCAATGGTCTCTCTCTTCCCCTACCCCTCTGTCTCATTTCCTCCAGCACCCCACCTCTTCTTGCTATCAGAAAGCCACCCTTCCATTCTCAGCTTCTTCTGCCCTCTCACCTGCAACAACCTCTTCCTCACCACCTCTTCCCCTTCCCACCTCTTCTCCCTCTTCCTCCCTCCCTCCCCTCCTTCTGCCTCTTCCCCCCTCCTCCCTCTTCCCCCCTCCTCCCCCTTCCCCCCTCTTCCCCCCTCCCCCTCCTCCTCCCTCCTCCCTCCTCCTCCCTCCTCCCCCCTCCTCCCTCCTTCTCCCCTCCCTCTTCCTCCTCTCCCCTCCTTCTGCCTCCTCCCTCCTCCCCTTATCCACTCCCACCTTCTTTTCCCGATTTCCCCACGGGCGTCTCCCTCCCTCCCCCGGTGACTGGCAGGAGGCCACGGAGCGAGCGCGCGCTCGGCGGGTTTGCGCGCTCGTGCGCGCGCTCCGAACGCCGTGGCCCCAGCAGCCCGGGCAACGGCGCACCGCGGCGGCCGGCTGCAGAGATGGCGGTGGTGAAGGTGGTCGATGCCGGGCCTGGGGGAGGCCCCGGAGACGGCGCTGTGGAGCAGGAGTGTGATCCAGCCCAGGGTAGGTAGCGTGTGTCGTGGTGGATCGGCCCGTCTCTCTCCCTCACGAGCGCTGCTCGGCCCGCTGTGAGTTCTCCGCAGAAGATGGTTTGTGCTCATGGACTTTGCCCGGGTCAGGCTGGTCAATACGAGCTGGGAGAGTCATGAACCGTATCCTGCAACGGGGCAATCCATCCCAAATTCTCTCTCTCTCTCTCTCTCTGTACATGGACAGTAACGATCTATGTGATAATTGTGTAAAGAGAAGCAAAGGAATGGGAATCAGTTTCAGACATCCAATAACAGTTTCCACACTCATTTTCATAAACATGTGGCTATCGATTTTGATCCATTTTACCAAAATGCATAGCCTCACACTGCATTTCCCAATCTGTCCTATATCCCTGTTTCTGTAAAAGCACCCCATTGTGGGACGGGGAGAGGCATGATGGCCTGAATGGTCTCCTCCCCTTTGTGGAATCTGGCTGCTGGTTTTGCGATAACGCCTCAGAGGCCAGCTTTGTGGAGCAATCCATGCTGCCAGCCTTCAGGGCCGAGACCCCCTCAACTCTTCCGAAGAGCTCGTCAACTCCATCAACTTCGTGTTCAACTTCCACCCCAATCTCCAACTCACCTGATCCATCTCTGACAGCACTCTCCCCTTCCTGGATCTCTCTGTCTCCATTTCAGCAGACAAGCTTTCCACCCCCTGTGCCCTGCAAGGATTCTATCCCCTTCTCTCAATTTCTCTGCCATATCTGTTCCCAAGATGAGGCCTTCCAATCCAGATCTTCTCAAATGTCTGCCTTCTTCCATAAACATGGCTTCCCCTCCACCATCATCAACTCAGCCCTCATCCTCATTTCTATTTCCTGCTTATTTGCCCTGGCCCTCTCTGCCCCCAGACACAACAAACATAGAATCCCCCTCATCCTCACCTACCACCCCACCAGCCTCCGCATCCAACACATTATCCTCCAGAATTTCTGGCACTTACGACAGGATCCCACTGCCAGACACATTTTCCCTTCTCTTCTCTTTGCCTTCCATAGGGACCGCTCCTCTGTGATTCCCTTATGCACTCATCCCTCCACACCTAACAAACCCCCCCCCCCTCCTCCCGGCACCTTCCCCTATGGTCGCAGGAGGTGCAATACTTGTGCCCACACCTCCTCCCTCACCATGGTCAAACAGGCCTTTCAAGTGAAGCAACACTTCACCTGCATAGCCATATGACTGATTTACTGCATCCAGTGCTCCCTCTGTGACCTCAACATCAGAGAGGCAGGTTGCAAATTGGAAGATCACTTCACTGAGCACCTCCACTCCCTCTGCTACGTTTACAGAGACCTCCCAGTAATAAACCATTTCAATTCTGAGTCACACTCACATGTCTGTCCATGGCCTTATGTACCGTCCCAACCAAACCACCTGCAGATTGGAGGAACAACACTGTAGCGACTACTTCTGTAGAGCTACTAAATTAGCACACATACACAGAATTAGTCAACCAAAGATTGTTCATTTGAGTTTGCCATGCTTCTTTTATATCCCTCCCGGCCTGGGCTCCATGGGACGGGGTGGTGACGTCACTAAATGTTTGCCACCAATCCGTGGGGCTGGCGGGTTTAAAGTACACATGGTGGGAGCCCCGCACCCTCTAGAAGGAGGCATATCAATCCGGCATGCTGTTACTCTGCACGCAGTACCACGCATATGGGGTCCATTACCCAGGTAAGTGCACAGCGGTCCAGCCCACGGCTTCACGCATTCGCTGGTGAGGTGCACCGGCGACGGTTCACAATACCGCGCTGTGCCCCTGCTCGGCCCGCTACACAGCTGCTACAATACCTTATTTTCCATCAGGGCACCTTCCAGCCAGATGGCATTAACATTAACTTCTTTGGTTTCTGCTAACCTGGTTTGCCTTTTTTTTTGCCCCTTTCCAGTTTTTCCAGTTTTCCCCCTCCCATCCTCCACACACCCAGCCATCCATCCTTCCCCACTCACAGCTGTCCCCTCCCTCCCTTCTCCACCTACCATGTCCTGTCTTTGTCTCCCCTCCCACCCCCCCACCTTTTTGTTCAGATGCCTGCTAATATTCCTCCGTATCTTGATGAAGCCCAAAACGTCAGTTATGTATTTTTACCATTGCTACATAAAGATCACTGTTTGACCAGCTAAGTTTCTCCAGCATTTTATGTTCTTACCAGCACAGAGGCCCACTCCAATACTCCAGAAAAATCTGTTAGTCCATCACCATCAAAGTCTCAAAGGAGCTGGATTATCAGAGTTTTACTGTAAATAATTTTGATGAATGCATTGATGGTGTGGTTGGCAAATTTACTGATGACACAAATTAGGTAGAAAACTAAATTGTGAAGAGAACATAAGGAAGATTGAAAGGAGAATACATGGGTTAGGTGAGTGGGCAAAGGTCAGGCAAATGGAGTATAATAGGGCAGCATGGTTAGCGCAATGCTGTTACAGTGCCCGCAATTGGGACTAGGGTTCTGATCCTTCACTCTTTATAAGGAGTTTATACATTTTTCCTGTGTCTGCGTGGGTTTCTTCCGGGGGCTCCGGTTTCCTCCCATCATTCAAAATGTACTAGAGGTTGTAGGTTACTTGGGTATAATTGGGCAGCATGAGCTTGTGGGCTGAAAGGGCCTGTAATGTGCTGCATGTCTAAATTTAAAAAAAATTAAAATGTGATAAGATGCAAAATTGATAATTTTGGGAAGAAAACCGGTTTGTCCCTCATTCCAAGGTATACTGGTGCTCCTCCTGGCATACCTTCCTTCATTTTTCATTTCCATGTTACAGAATGTACACTTTGGTCCTTAATTTGAGTAACATTGTGAGCATCTTGTCACTCAAGGGTGACATACCAGTTTTGACTGGAAAGCTGGTTGGAAAGATCTGAATGATCTCTTCTCCCTTCAATACCACATTAAACAATGTGACATCTGGATGACATCTCAATGGGGCAACCTAACCAGAGATGATAAAGTGTAGAGAGATGGATAGAGGCAACTACCTTCTTTATTCAGTTTCTGCAATATGGTGGCGGTGCCGGACCCGCTGTAGCAGCAGCGCTGCTGCTGGTGCAGACCTGCAAGGAGCAAGGGAGTGGAGATGCAACACTCTTGCGGGGTCCAGCCGCCCAGTCGTCTGCCATCGGTTCCCCACAGGGTTTGAATGGCCCGTTGAGGGAGTCGACTGTGGTTTTAGTTGAAATCCCACAACTGCGAGTCTGTTCCCAAGATGGCGGCGCCTATTGATCAGCAGCGGCCATGGGGGGTTGCAGACTCCGGGGAAGGAGAGGACAGGAAGATCACACCCTATCTGAGAAGGAGAAGGGGAGGAGACAACACGTGGGGACGGTGACAATGGCGGTGGACCAATGAGAGGCTTTGTGGCTGAGTGGTCAGTGCATGCGGCAGCTGCTGGTGACTCAAGGCTGCGGACTGCTGGAGACTGGCTTAAACTGGAGGGGTACCAGGTATTGGAACTGGGATGTGAGGAGGTGCTGAGGGTGCTGGAGGGTTCCTGACTGCGTCAGAGTTTCGGATCTGGAGCTTGGGTTGCCAGTGGTTTGGACTGGACTCTGTGTGGCTGCAGTGGCTGTGAAAGTGTTGGAGGTGAATCTATGTTCACTCATTAACTCTGGGGTGTGGGGTCTCTCTTTTACTTCTCTCTCTCTGACAAAAAGTCTGACTGTAAGAGGTGCTTAGGCAATTCTTGCTGGTGGCGAACCTGTCTTGCAGTGGGCAAAAAGAAATATCACGTAATATGACACTGTTATTATTATGATAATTAATTGAATTTTCCAAGGTTAAAAGATACATCATGTAGTTATTACGTTCTACTGTATAATAACTTGTTTAATTTTGTTGATTTCAGAATACTCACCTGAATCGAAGAATTTGGTACAGATTTCCATGTTGCTGCTTGTTGAGCAAAACTTACAGCTGTGTGCAAGGGGGCAAAGATTGGAAGATGTGTGAGTAGCAGTTCAAATATAGGAATTCATAATGAGCAGAACTGTGCCTTTTGAAATAGCGTGGCAGTACCTTAATTACATGAAGAAGCTTCCACAATAGTTTTCCGTTAATTGACCTTGCCTAAGGTGCTATAAGACACGGAGTTCGAAAGATCCAAGGTTGATTGATTTATCTTAGAGTAGCTGTTCACCAGCAAGGCAATGATGTAATTGTCCCAGTGGCCTGGAGAGGAAGGGAAGGACTCATTTCTATTCCGGTTTACTATCCTACAAATGTTACAAAGTTTTGACTCCATCTTGGGGTCCTATGTAGTAGAACAGTGTGCAAAATCTCATATGTGAATTATGGCCACAGGTCAGGTACTCCAGGGCTGCCAACATCATAGGTTGGTGTGGGAACTAGTGAGGGAATCGGCATGGATGCCAGTACGGTGGATCTCGGGACCTTGGTAAGCATCTGTGTCTTTTGGATCTGTGTGTGGCCAGGACTGGGTTGAAAATCCGTATTGAAGGCATCAGGAGTTCTGGCCTGCAGGCGGCCGAGGCCAAAGCATGAGAATTTGCAACCGAGGTATCAGGAGTTCTGGTTGCGACCAAGGTATCAGGAGTTCTGGCCTGTGGCCAGCCGGGGCTGAGATGAGAGACCAGGGTCGAATTTTACGAGATAAATAGAAAATTCCAGACTTTTTTGTCAAAAAACAGAGTGTTAACTTTTATATGCAATCACCTTTACATGAGTATATATGGTATCTTCCCCATATTTATGAATAAGGTCTTTTTACATTCATGGAACATTGGTCTTGTCTTCTGTTCAATGTCTTTTCAGTATCAGCATTACCAACAGTCTTAGAAGGCCTCACATTAGTTACTTTTCTTTCCTTAGATTTGTTTTTTTTTCAATTTATGATTATACTGTACAGTAAATTTGTTTTGATAAAATTAATGCAAGGACTCCATCTGGTGGTTGTTCTAAATGCCTTCCTATTTGCAAACTACAGTCTAAAAAGTGTCTTCAGGTATACCAAGCAATATTAAGAGTTTTCTTCATTGTCCTAGTTGTTTTATGTTAAACTAAAATTCTTGTTGATGACCCTACATCTTCCATACAGAAAAGAAGCTCTGGCAAAGCTCACGACTGTTCGATTAGACCGAAAGAATGTGGACATCCTTGGAAATTTTGAGGGCTTGGAAAATGTCTACAATCTTTACCTTCAGCAGGTAATTCCTGCTCCCGCATTCATTGAATTGATTGAGGAGAACGTGTCCAAGTTTGTTTTGATAGCTCTTTGAATAAATTACCTACTGAAGAATTAAGGCTTACAAATTGTAAATGCAGATTGTGCGAAGTTAGTTGATGCAAATTCAAGCTATATAGTTTGAAATAAAAACAGAATATGCTTAAAAAAAACTCAACAGGATGGTCTTGATATGAAGTTTAAAATGGGTGCATGTTTTATTTATAACTCCTCATGTAAACTAGGTGAGGATGGTTTGAGCAGCAGGAACTCAAGACCAGAAATTATTCCAACTTTAGAACATTAGAACATGTGAAGAGTGAGCCTTTAACCAGATGTTTACATCAGTAATTCATTCACTCCTTCCATCTCTTCAATCCCACCACAGAATCAAATTAAGAAGATAGAAAATTTAGAATTGCTTCACAATTTAAGGTGAGTTTGATGTGAAAGTAAGATTCATTGTTCGTGGATTTTGTCACTAGTGAACTACTTGCTCCTAATAGTACATGTATAGGATGCAATTGCTCATTTCAAGCTTCCTTCTCATGAATCCTTCTCACCACTGATCCTTCCTCTCCTAGAATCTTTTCTTATTCAAAGTCTCTTCACCCTGTAACATCCTTCCTCCAACTTTTGCAGCCTCCTTTTTTTGGACCATATGGTTTGGTCCCTTTCTTCCTTCTAAGCACTGGGTACAGATAGACCCTGACTTACGAGTTCCAACTTAAGATAGTTTAGTTACGATAGTCAGAATCCATACTTTCTTTCTAAATATTTTTATAAAATTTTACATGAGTAAGCAGGTATATACTGAAAATTTGTAAAATTTGTCAAATATAAAGAAATCAACAGAATTATCTAATTTATAGAGTACATCTATAAATTAACAAATCGATAAAGTAACAAAACATCTCACAATTTTATATTTTAATTTTCTCCCCACCTTTTAAGTCCATTACCAAGTCAAAGTTCTATAATTAAAGTATTCCTTATACCTGGAGTAATATAGTATAATGAAGCTTTGGAAGATGAGCTTTATAATAATCTAGAGGTTCTGAAAGTAGCTCATGAGGTCCCCATACGTTTTGAAACCCTATATCTAAGTTACTAACAGAATAACAAATCTTTTCTCGATTTAAACAGGACATAATATCCCTCAACCACTGAGCATGAGTGGATGGGACAGCATCCCTCCATCTAGTAATATCGCACATCTGGCCAAAAGAGAGGCAAAAGACAGAACCTGAGATTTAATTGGGGACAAACAGATGTCATCCTCTCCAGTGATACCAAAGACAGCAACCAGAGGGTTAGGTTCGAGGTTTAAATTAAGGATTAAGAATAGGGTTTGGAAAACATTCCTCCAGTATTTTTCAAGGCAAGGGCACATCCAAATCATATGAATAAGAGAGGCCTCATTTCTCTCGCATTTCTCTTCTTCTTTAACACAACAAGAAATTACATTTATTTGAATAAATAAAAGATAATGTAGCTTTGGACCTATGCATAACTTTAAATTGCAACAAATAATGACAGGCACAGAGGGATGTGGAGTTAACCAACTTAAGGATTAAATCCCAAATCTTAAACCTGACAGCTTGTCATAAATAATGGATATGAAACCTTTAAGAGGGGGTTGTAAATTAAAAAAAAACACATCAACAATGTTCGTATCAGGTACATCAGGAAAGTTAGGTATCTGAGAGTGAAGGAAATATCTGATTTGCAAATATCTAAAAAAAATGAGTATTAGGTAAATTGAACTTTTCAGAAAGTTGTTCAAATGATGCAAAGCAATTATCAATGAAAAGATCTTTAAAACACTTAATACCCAGTCTATACCATTCTTTAACTGTGCAAGGAAGGTTCAAAGGTATGCCTCACCAGCAGCAATTGAAAGGCGCATAAACAAATGGATTAAGTTTAACACAAAATTTACTAACAATTGTCAATTATATTATTATCTCAATAAACTTAACACCCAAACATAAGCCTTTATTGCAACTAAATACTAACAATGGATATTTATAGTGTGTATGTGAAAAAAATACTCAGACCATTACAGTCTAAGCCCAAATTAAACTCCCAAAACAAAACCCCAAGTCAGTCTCATCAAGTAAGTTGTCAAAAGAACTGTCCACAGAATCTGGTCTCCAGGCTTTGATGCACAGGTCTTTGAGTTGAACGTGGAAGGAGATGACTGTTGTCACTGAGCAGACTTATGACCTTGTCAGGTGAATACAGGATTCTTTCCTTAGTTTCCTGTGTGGTATTGACCACCTTCAGTTTTCTCACAAGGGACTTTCTCACAGTGACCTCCTACTCACTAGCACGAAGTCTGCACCTCCAAAACTCTCTTTGGGGTTACACCAGGTGCCCCTCTGTCACACAAAGTTTTCTCTGCCAGAACCCTGCCTTGGGTAATACCAAATTACTTTTGTCACACAAAGTCCTCTTCTCGAAAGGGGACTGCAGAAGCACAGGTCAGATACACACACTGGGAATCAGAGTGTAAAATCTGCTGTCAGAACCCCAGTGCTGGCATCCATGATCAGAGCCGCTCAGCCTCCTGCCTTTTAGGTAGAGCTGCTGGGTGAACACACTGACAGTTCGTTCCTCAGTGCGCTGGACAGTTTAACTGCCGCAGCGCTTGTCTTCGGCGCTCCTGATTGGAGGAGAGGGGTGGACAGCAGTGGGTGCACTCTCAGTAAGCCCACCGGGTTCAGCGCGCGGCTCTTGCACTCCACACAGCTGTTCCCTCTCCCAGCTCACAGTTCCGGTGCTCCATAGAGTGTGTGCTCCTTTCTCCCGTTACACAGTCAGTCACTGTCCCTGGTCAGAAATAAAACTGTCCATGGTCCATAACTGAAGAAATGATTGGATAGAATAGGGCTTGAACGAGAAAAACTATAAAATCCAAAATGTTTTCTGAACTGGGCCTGTATCCTTACAGTGTGCCTAACAACAGAATTATCAATAGATTTATCTAAAGAAAAAGGAAGTGAGGATCCAAGAAAAGCTGGAATGGAGAAATTTTTAACTGTATGCAACTCCATTGCTACCCACAATGGACATTCAAGTCATTTAGCAAAACGTATCCAAAATGTAAAGTTGCATATGTTAGCTGCCCAGGAATAAAATCGGAAATTAGATTTTTGAAGGTGAACTTCACTTAATCAAGGTCGCCTACTCTTCCGTATATAGGATGATATAATAGAGTCTAATGAGTCAAATAAAGATCTAAGAATAAAGTTGATATAGTCTTAAAAAGATATAAAAATTTAGGCAAAATATTCATTTTGATAGAATTAGCGCGGCCCACCAAAGATGTGGACAAGGGTGACCACTGCGTTAAATACTGTTTCACGTATTTTAACAGAGCAAGCAAATTTTCCTTAAAAAGACACGTTTTCTTGTAACTGTAATACCTAAATAAATAATTGATCTTTCACAACCTTAAAAGGAAGTTAGTATACATTGATGCAATTGTATTCAAAGGAACAGTTTTAAAACTGACTAAATAGAGTAAGTAATGACAACAGGGAGGTTTCAGGGTTTGATATGCAAAATAAATGATCATCTGCATAAAGGAAAACTATGTTGCACTCCCTTCCTCCAAATCCTAAGGTGTCCTTGCAGGTTCGAAATGCAATTGCTAATGGCTCTCTAGCCAAATCAAAAAGTAATAGACTCAGAGGACACCCTTAATGGGTTCTCCTTTGGAGAATAAAAGGTTTGACTGATGAAAGGTAGTAAGAATTGAAGTAGTTGGGCACAAGAACAGTAATCTTATCCATGCAATAAAACTTTGACCAAAATGAAATTTTTCTAAAATTGTAAATATATACCTCCACTCCACACAGTCAAATGCTTTCTCTTCATTTAAAGCAGAGGTTCTCAACCTCCTTCTTTCTACTTACATACCACTTTAAGTATTCCCTATGCCATAGGTGTTCTGTGATTAGTAAGGGATTGCTGAAGGTGGTACGTGAGTGGAAAGAAAAAGTTTGAAAACCACTGTTTTAATCGTACCTAATTGACTTGTTATGTGCATGGTTTCATAACTTGAAAGGAAATGGGCCAATTTTTCATCAAGCAAAATATTTCAGTAACAATTGGGTCTAGAGCAGTAATTCTGAACCTTCCCTTCCCACTCACATACCACCTTAAGCAATCCCTTACTAATCACAGAGCAATTATGGCATAGGGATTACTTAAAGTGGTATGTGAGTGGAAAGAAAATAATTGAGAACCACTGGTCTATATAATTCCAGACCTCAACGACTGAACACAACCACTTCTTGTATCCACTGGAGAGTGTGATACGGAGTCATGCAGAATATAGTAGGGAGGGCTTAAATCCTTGGTTGTATAATTCTAACATTACTTCCCTGTACTCAGCTCACTGATTCATAACTTTGGGAATATAATCTTCCACCACTCAAATCTATTGATCACGATATTCCAGTTTCCCTCTCTGTCGGACCTCTAGGATCAGAGTGTCCTTTATCAGATAATGATGTAAACGAATAATGATCGAGCACAATCTCTGTCCCTGAGCCGGTTTAGATACTAAAGAACAGTGAGCTCTATTGATCTTCAGCAGGGATGGGAGTGTCTCCTTCCCAAAACCTGACGTAACAAATCAGAGGAGAACTTTGTAGGTTGCCCTTCTTCAGTAGATTCTGCAAACTGCTCCAGCTCTTCAGATCAACAACTTTAGTCATCAAGTTACTTTCACGTAAGATGAAGCAGACATCTTCTAATTCAGTAGCACGTTGACTTAAGTATTCAGAAGCGTGCTCCATAGATGACAAATGCTGATCATGCGCCTCCACTAACAACCAGATTTGAACAATTTTAACTTCTAACAGGCAAAGAGAAGCTTTGTAGTCAACAGTCTGTAGATCCGGTAGGGTAGAAATAGTCTCTATTGATAGGCTAGCGGCCGCTTCTTCTTTTTCCCTGGATTCCCTATTTCTTGTAGTTATTTTGAGGCAAACAAGAGTTTAAAAAAAAAAGGAAAGCTACAAAATATATAACGCTTTGGTTGAAAACTAGAAAGGTAAAAAGTGAAAAAGATAAAGGGTAGACAGGAGCGCCTGATAGTTGCATCTACACCATGTTGTAGCTGGCCGAAAGTCAGAATCTGTACTTTCGATTTCAAGTTCTGATGTTTATCTGCACTTGCCATGTCCTGGCTGCTCGTGAATATCAACTCCCAATGCTAAGGCCACCTGCACATACTAACTCTCTACGCCACAGCTGCAAATGCATACTAACTCCCATCACCATGGCCATCCATGCATCCAAGCTCCCAACGCCCAGGCTGCCCATACATCCGAGCTCCTGACATCCCGGCCTGTCCCTTTAGCATCCCCATCATCCAGTGATTAATTTTAGTGCAATACTTCAAAAATTCTTCAAGCCCACTGTGCTTTCAGCTGTGTACATTGTAGTAATGTTTATTTCAGTGTAAATGGCTTTTGAATAAAGGTTTTCAGTGTTTAAATAAAAAAAAACGGTAGAGTGCTGTATTGTTTCGACTTATGATCATTTCAACTTGCAATGCAAGTCCTGGAACCGAACCCCATCGTAAATTGGGGTCTACCTGTATTCCTTTCCCTCCAGACATGGAGACAATCCAACTACAAATAGATATGTTTATGAATGTGGAATAACTTCAGGTCAACAAGTCATGGCAAGACTCAGAGAGAAGGTAGTATTACAGGGAAATGAGAGCAACAGAGCCTGGTGGATCTGCTTCTCTCTCTCTCTCTCTCTCTCTCTCTCAATTCTCCCTCTACACTCAAGCCCCACAGTGTACTTCCCCATCATGACTTTCCCCTTCACTGTCCATCTACTGGCTGCTCAGTTGTTTAGCCTAAATCAATGGCAAGTGTTCCTGTTTGCATACCCAGTCACATTGTTGGAAAATGGTTAAAATTAATCATCGCCTTCAGTGTCCCAGCACAGCCTTTGGCCATTTGAGGAAAATAGCATTTGACATTCAAACCCAGCACAAAGCCAATTGTAGTGATTCATACCCTCTGGTATGAATCAGAGATGTAGGTTATTTACAGCAACCACCAGAAAGAATTAGAGAAATGCCACCAATGTTTGTCGAATATGGAAAGAGCCCCCCCAAACTACTCGTGCACCCATCCCATCAAATGCATATCACCCCACCTGAATCTGCAAATCCCACAATCCATCAGCCACCTCAACTCCCACAGAATTAGAGTGAAGCAAATCATATTTGATTGTGAGTGATTGCCTGAGAAGAAAAAGAATAATGATACACAGGTACCGTTCTTTTAAAAATTTGTACAAATATTCCTAGTCTCAGCAAGATTCCACTCACCCAATGTGAGAGTCTATATCCTAATCGAGAAAGTCATCAGTCATTCAGTGTAAGCCATTATTCATTCAGTTCAATGATTCCTGTTTGTTCTGCATGGTGTTATTGATCTTGTAGATTATTCGGTTTGTGGATCTATAATAACTAAATTTGAGGGCATTGCTCATTTCTTTTGTAATTCCCAGTATAGAAGTACCCCGTGTGAGGGTACTTACACTGCAGAATGCTTTATTTAGTTCAAGATCCATGTTGAGAGGGAGCCCGTGTATAATGCAAGTATATCTGAAATGAAGAGGGAAATGCTGAGCTATTTAATTCAATGTTACAGATTTTTGACACTGGCTGGCAACAAAATCCAAAAAGTGGAAAACCTAAAATGTTTACAAAAGTTGGGATTCTTAGACCTCTCAAATAATCAGATAGAACAACTGGATCCAGGTTTGTTTGTTTCAATCATCGTTTCATAGCTCAAAGTAGGTAGTTTCCAATAATTTCTTACTCTAATCTGTCTGTCGTTTTATTTCCAGTGGTTATTTTGATTCACACCAAGTCAATGGAGGCAAAGAATTTTCTCGTTGATGGACATTTGTGTGATTAATGAAATTGGTTACAGAAATCTCAAATCATAAATAGAAATTAACATGAAATTACCATAACAGCTCAAGTTATAATTTCAGTGCCAGAGTTTTTGGAAGAAAATCTGTCGGTGACGTTTTTCATGTCGTAAGCATTAAGGCACCTCTTTGCAGCAAAGAGCCTCTCACTAAGCTGTAATTTACTGGCATAAGAGTTGTTAATGCTGAACATTTTTATTTATCCACCAGTAATAATAAAAAAGATTCTCATGAAAAACACATGTTCCAATAAAATTAAAATTCCTTTTTTCTCTCATGTTACATGTTAAGGATTTTTTTAACTAGCAATACAAAAGGTTAAAAAACAGGTATTTAAAAGTCTGGCCAGAGAGGTCGAGGTTGCACGTCTAGACTCTACGCCATCTTGCCACGCCCCTTTAACTAGCAAAACAGAAGGATTTGAATTATAATACTTTTTAATTTATATGGTGCATTAATTACTTGAACGTTGAGAATTCTGCTGTGGTGCATTTGAAGTCGGGTTCCTAGATTATTAATCCAGGTTTCTAGATTACTTGACCAACTCCCGTAATTTAACTAGTGCACCACTACTGACACCTGTAAGACAATCAAGAAAATTCTGGATTACGTGCAGTTTGCCACGTTGCATCATAATCACAGTTAACTAGCAATGTAGACACCCCCCCCCCCCCACTTCCTGATAACTAGAAAGTAGTTCATCCCTCAGGAACCTGTCCAGTTCCCTTTCATAAAGCCTGAAATAACGACTTGCTGCATATCTCACATGTTTGTTCCCAGGACTAAAACATCTCTGAAAAGTGAATGCCTGCAGGCACACAGATTAACTCTTTGCTTATGGACCGCATTATAATATCTTCTTAGTTGTATAATTTTTTAAGTGACCATTTCAAACAAATTGCATTTAATTTCAATGTTGTAAAAAGCTCAAAATATTGTTCAGTGCATTGGCCAAGAATATAATTACATTGTAATTACCTTGTGAAAATCATTGTATCAGAACTAAGAAATGGTGACATTACTTTCCCTCCTCCAATCATGTCCAAGTCATTGGGCAAAATAAGATTATTAATGACGTTTATATCTGTGGCTAACATTGTCCTGACAAACTCTTCAAACAGGCAAGATGTTTAGCTTATTATTGACATTTTTGTCTTTGTACACTAAGGTGAATTTCCAGATCATCTCATAATTCTGAATATGTCAGGCAATGACTGCACAAAACAGAAAGAATACAGGTGAGGCAAGAATTCTGATGTATTTTCTCAAGGGCCAGATTTTGAGGAGATCACAAGGGATGTGCAAAATTGACCAACAGAGAATAGTTGATATCTACTCTGTGGAGCAATGGAAAGGAAATTTGGATGTTTTGACGTATTAATGTCTTCCTGGATTAGAAGAAAAATTTTAATAATGGATTGTAGACCTTGTCATGGTCATCATTTACTACTCTCCCAATTGCCCTGAAAATGGTAATACGCCATCTAGAGAGATGCACCACAGAAATGCTTCCTGCGACCCACCTTATCTGTTCCGATAATCAGTCATTTATTTACACTAATCACATTATTCTTCCCTATGTTCCCATTAGCTACATTGCTAATGACTTGAGGGTCCCTCCACCCTCAAGTTTCTATCACTCACCTGCACATGGGGTGCAATGAATAGTGACCAATTAACCACAAACCCATGTCGTTGAGATATGGGGGGGGTCCAGAGCATTAATAGCAAACCCACCCTGTGATGAATGTGCAAACTCCATACAGAATATCTCTGGGGCTGAATGGCAGTGGCTCTCCGAGCTCTGCCACCTCAACTGCTTGCAGTCAGGTGCTGTTGGGAATTGTAATCCAGTATTTAGACATGGTGACAATGAAGAAACAATGTTTATTTTAACATTAGTATCGAGGAGAACCCATAAATGGTGTCATTTCCATGCACCAGATTCCTTTGTCCTTCTTGATGTTAGCTGGATCAGGGAATTTCTGTTGGATAATCATATCAAATAACTGCAATGGTTTTGTTTTTAGATGGGACACACTACAGCTATGCATGTGAGTAACAGAGGGATAAATATTTGGGGAATTGAATAGGATGCCTGTCACGTGGCCTGCTGTTGAGCCTTGAGTATTTTTGATCACAAAACTATTCCATCAGATACCTGCCGTGTACCTTTTTTGATGGTGGAAAGAGAAAAAACTCGGTATATATATTGGCTGCTTACTTTAAATTTGTGCGTAATAATTACTCCTCAGATATTGATGGTGGAGTGATAATGTCAGTGGGAATGGTCATGACCTGGTATCTGTGCTGAAAGGCCTGGACAGAATAGATATGGCAAGGATGTTTACTGTGGTAGGAGAGTCTAGGTCAAGAGGGCCCAACTTAGGATAAATCCATTTAAAACAGATGCGGAAAAATTTCATTAGCCAGAGGATCACGAGTCTGTGGAACTTGTTGCCACAGGCGGCTGTGGAAGTGAAGTCATTGGGTGTATTTAAGGCAGAGATTAATAGGTATTTCACTAGTCAGGGCATCAAGGATTACAGGGAGTGGGAGGATGCATCAGGTCATGATTAGAATGGTGGAGCAGACTCGATGGACCATGGACCTACTTCTGCTCCGATATCTTGTGATCTGTGTGGCACCAATATGACTTGTCTTAGAGCCATCCATGCCTGAATGTTTCCAGGTCTAACTGCTATGCTGCTTTACTTTCTGAGGAATTGCAAATGGTTGGATGCAAAGAGGCTAATTTTAACCAAACTCATTTGACAGAGCATCCATTCACATCCTTCCCACTTTCCCACAGATTACAATAGGAAATAAAACCTGTATCTGTTTGAAATAAATAATCAATACATTCCTGTCAGTTTCCAACCTCCATTTCTCTCTGTACTATGGAATAGCTGGTGTATATGCTCTATCTACCATGTAACATGATGTTTGTCTTCACTGATAGGGGCTGATAGTGAATTCCAATATTTTACAGGGAGCAGGTAATCCAAACTCTCCCTGCCCTACAGCAGCTTGATGGTATCCTTGTCCAAAGAAAGAAAGATCCCAATGAAGCTGATGATGTTGGAGACGGTCACGATTTAGATGGTTCTCAAAGTGAGGAAGATTCCGATGAACCATATGACACTGAATCTGAGAAGAAAGATTCACTATGTGACATCTCCGTCTCACCAGGAAAAGTGAAAGGTGTGGAGCATTAACGGCATGATTTATGAGTTGCCATCTGTAATTCATTCCAACATGTACAAGCCCTGAAATTGCATCCCCCCCCACTCCCCCACCCCCGTTAAAACTTACTTCAACCCTTCACCCCACAACCATCCCTTGCCGCCACCATCCACTTCACCTTCCTTACCGATCCTCGCCGGCTCTTCTCTCCACAACGTGCTCTTCGTCCTCTCGTTCCACCGAGCCCGCATCTCGGGGGAGGGACATGTTGTGCGTGCGTATGTGTGTGTGAATGCCAGTTGGCAGTCTTTGACTCTCCATTCCCCCTCCCAGAGACCCATCAGGGCAAACAGCAGAAGCAACAACAACAGTAATGAGCAGTTAGAAACGTTTGGTTTGAACACTGGGATACAAGATCACTGAGGCAAATTCTCCTACTCTCAGGGCCTTTTATGTTTCAATTAGGCAGGACTATTTCAGCTCTGTCTTATTCAAGAAAGATACCACAAAGAACACAGGACTTCACTGGGATATCAGCAAGAATTTTATTCAAGAACAACATTCTCAAATCCTGTCCCTTGGAATAACCATTTTAAAATGAATGTTCATTCTCACCAACCTCAGACAGCCGCTCTGCATATCACCTGCTGCTCTGTGGGTCTGTATAGGTGAAGCAGCGAAAACAAGGATGTACAATTTACAATAAAAAGGCAAAAATTTGCAAAAAAAATTCCCACCAAATCGAAACAAAATCCGACCCAAAATGCTGACAAACCACTTGTCTCCATGGGATTCGCTGCAAACTACTGCCTCCTTTTTGAGCTCCTGTTGAGCTCAACCCTCTCCTCCTTTAGGTTTTTTTTTTACAGGTGATCTGGCATGTGGGTGAAAAAGATAAGAGGTTGAGAACCTCTGCTATAAGCATAGTTTACCAATAGATTGTTCCAAGGGATACCAAACTTTGAGCGGGGTAGGTAGACTGTATACATCCATTCACACTCACTTCACACCTGTACACCCAGATAAACATCCAGGCTGAGAGGATTCAATAACCCACCTGTGTGACCTGTCTTGTTGGGCATACATGAACTAGGTACCAAAAGCAGCTGCAACTATGACCCAGATGCAAAGCTGGCAATGAAATCACCTCTCAGTTCCAGCCCAATCAGCGGTTGTCTGGACACATGCATTACAAATAGCAGAGTGCCCAGATGAATTGTGCCAGAACTTTAGGATAATCTACACAAATTCAAAAGGCACTGACCTCTCAGAGATTCACCCTCCCACCCTTCCATTCACAGAGATCATTCCCACGACAAATTCTCTCGCTCCATCACACCTCCAAGTCTTGGGAAACCGTTTTGTTTTGGAGTCGTGCCCCTGCTCCAGTGATCCACAGAGTAGTGACCTGGAGGAAATTGTGCCATGGAATAGCTGCCTGGAATAAACATCTGACCAACAGCGAAGCCCACGTCCTGATAGGTAGAACTCTGCCCATTCCTTAAAACACAACCTCACCCCGACTCAGATATCCGGCAGAAGGCATGGAGTAGATCAAGGGATGGGGCCTGGGGTGCCAGAGGGACATGACTTAACCATGCTGGAACCGTCTTTGAACCCACTGGAGAACCTCCCTGTGAACTTGAATGGTCGCCCCACTGAGCACCGTCCGGCCAGGGGCATCAACGCAGGTAGGGTTCCAACACCATCAGCACCCGGGAAGAAGCTTCCCTCTCACCGCCAAGCCACACACCGGGGCCTGGGTCTCTCTGCCATTTGTCCGTGCCAGAGGCGACCGGCCGGCGCAACAGCCTACCCAGGGCAGGAGAACTGCAGTCAGCCAACAGAGGAACACATACACACACACACATCGGGCTTCCTCGGGGCAGGCGAGAACAGTGGCGCCTAGGGCACATGCCCTGGTTGCCATACCTGAGATACACCTATGGGACTCGATTAGAATTGAAATCTCTTAATCCCGCATAAATCAGAAGCACTTACATTTCAAAATTCTTCCATGTGCCCGGAGAGGCTGAGCGCAACTGTTTGTCACACTAAACCATTTCAGAGGGCAGCTAAAAGACAATCATACTGTTTTGGGTATGAACCCAGAACAAAAATATCTGATTTTCTTCCCTGAAAAGATTATAATGGTAATTTTAGGTTTGTTTAATTGGTTGAATATAAATTTGCCACTGTTCAGGTGGATTGAACTTGTGTTTTTAGATTGTTGGTCCATTCCTTGGATTGCTAGTGCAGTGTCATAATGTCAGAAATTTATAGAAAGAAAACAGGGCCTTTCGTCAACTTGTCCATGCCGACAAATTTGTTGACCAAGCTTGTTCCATTTGCCTGCATTCCCCAAAACTTTTCCTATTTGTATGTCTTAAATGTTACAAATGTGGCTGCTTCTACAACTTCCTCTGGAAGCTTGTTCCACATACTCTCCACCCTCTGTGTAGAAAAAGTTGCCCCTCAACTCCCTTTAAAATTCTTCCCCTTTCATCTTAAATCTATGGCCTCTAGTTTTAGATTCCCCTACCCTGAAAAAATTTTTATGACTATTGACCTCTTCTGTGTCCTTAATCATTTTAGAAACTTCCATCTAGTCCCCACTAGGGTTAAAAGTCTATCCAACCACTCGTTATAATTCAGGACCATCAGTCCAGGAACCTTTTTGTGAATCTTTTCTTCACTGTTTCCAGGTTAGTTATATCTTTCCTAACTGGGAACCAGAAATATGCATTATACTTTGTGTGGTCTGACCAACACCCTATACAGTTGCATCATGATGTTCTTGCTCCTGTATTCAATGCCCTGACCAATGAAGGCTAGCATGCCAAAGCCTTCTTCACCACCGTGTTTGCCTCTGAATTGCATGGAATTTTGTACTAGTACCCATAAGTCTCTCTGTTGTATAACCCTACCCAGGCCAGTAGCAATCATGCCCTGGTTTAACTTGCCAAAGGGCAACTGTTTGCACTTCTCCAAGTCCCACCTACCATTCCTTGACCCACTTTCCAGTTCATTTCGATCCCGTTGTAATCTTAGATAACCTTTTCATTAACCATTTTACCATACTAACTACATTGATATCCAAATAATTAATAAAAGATGACAAACAGTGGACCCACCACCAATCCCTACAGCACAGCACTGTCCACAGGCCTTCAATCTGAATAAGCACTGTCCACGACCATCTTCTAACTCCTAGACCAAAAATCAAGATGCCAGAAATCCCAACCAATCCAAGAATCTGTTACTTTTCAAATACTCTCAAAGTTTTTAAATGTAGTGTATGCACACGCGCGCAAGTGTTGGCTATTTTGCTTCAAAACTTCTCACCTTGATAAATGAAGCATGTTGTATTTGCTAATGAATGAACTATCAAGATTTACCTGTTCTTCTTTGCCTGTTACTTCTTTATTCCTCCTTAAATTTGAATTTTAAAAGTACTGCCTGAGAATCTGCAAAATCTGACAATCTGGAACAACCCAATTCCCGAGCACTCCAAATATTTGGACTTCTACTGTATTGAGCCAATTCTGGAGCCATTTGGCCAGCTCACCCTGGATTCCATGCGATCTGACCTTCTTGGCTAGCCTACCATGCAGGACCTTAGAAAGACTTTGCTAATAACAACTGCTGTGTTGCAGTGCTGTAGTACCAAGAAAATATTTTCGAGTATTTGCTCATTTTTCTTTACAAGATCCAATTTTATATTTTAAGTAGTTCTAACACTGAACGCCTTCTGTTGGGTCTGGATCAATCCCAATTGAGGACTTGATATGAATTGTTGTGTCCTCTTCATTGACAATAACGAATCATGTGGCAGACGGTCACATAGTATGAGTTGTGTGTCTGACACCGTCCACACCTCACAAGCAATCAGCGCAAAGAAATAAAATCTTTCAAGCTTAACATCCTTGATAATATTTTCAAAAATGGAAACTAATATTTTCAAAATTGATTTAAAAACCAGATGTTCCTACAAATGGGGCAGAAAAGTAAAAGTGAATCTACCTATATATAATGTTATTCTCTTTTTAACCTGCAGCGTTTGATCTTATACATTTTTGACTCATTTAAATAGAAATCTATGCTGATACAGCAATAGAAACTAATCCCTACCAAATGAATACAAAATGAATCAAATGAGTGATTGCCTGCTGTTTGAGATTCAGATAATTGCATAACATTCTGATGCATTCCATAACCTGGACATTTGCCATTCTTTGCATTTTATTGACCATTTGTCTCTTAACTGAGAGTGATCTATAGCTGAAATTGCTATTCATTTTGCTGATATAATTAAAAAACAAAATTTGGTCCAATAATAGATTTAACAAAAAGGTTAATTTATTACCAGCTGTTGCGTGGCCAACACTAACAATGCAGACTGCAAGATTTTAACTCCTTTGTAAGATGCATTGCTCTTTATAAAAAAAATGCATTTATTTATTGAAAAATTTTTCTTTATTTTTGAGGTATTGAATTAAATTTTTCCTTTATTTCTGATATATTTGGGTTAGGTGAGTCTATTTTAATGTCTTTGTTTGCACCCAACTCCCAGGCCAGTAATTCACTGTAATCAGCCACCAGGAGGCACCTGAAACCATCATCTATAACAGCACTCTTAATCGTTTTCTTTCCCCATTGGAAGATATCACCACTTCAATTTAGGCCTTGTTTTTTCTCTTCAGAACCAAGTATGACTTCCACCATTTTAGTTGAATGGCCCCAAATGCGAGCACATTAACATTCAGGAAAGCTTGCCTGTTTGAATCCTACCTTTTATTCTCAATTGCTTTATTTCTCTACCCAAAGTTTCATGTCCAGTTTAATGGAGCTATTTCATTGAAGACATTCCTTCCACCTTTAATTATTTTACCTTGCTATAATAATGAAAAAAAGAAACATTGCCCCCTCCTTCTCGTTGTCCTCTGCTTAGCTGCATCCAATTACCAAGATAGAAAATGCAATAAAAGAACTAAAAGCACATAACCACATTGCCTGACTAAAAACAGCAGGAATAGTGCCGTAGCACATCACCAGAAAATTGAAAGCAATTTCATTATTTATAGAACATATTTACTTGATTAAAAATATAGAAAAGTTTATTGAAATTGTTTTTAAGTTAAATCTAAAATTGAATGTTATATTTAAGTATTACTTCCGAAGCAGAAACTACTGCTCCAATAAATTCATATCTAGTTTAGTAGATCTGTTTTCATTAACGTCATAAGCAAGGATTTAAACAAGTTGTGCAGAAAGAGTTGGGTTCCAGTGGATGAGGAATCTGTGAACAGGGCACATAAAATGTGCATGAGACAAGAACGAGAGGACATGGGTTAAGAGTGAAAGGTGAAATGTTTAAAGGGAACTTCTGGCAGAGTGGTGAGAATGTTGACATTTAAGAACTATTTGGACAGGGGCATGGATGAGAGGGGTATTGGGGGCTATGGTCTGGGTGTAGATCAGTGGGACGAGGAAGAATTATTGTTCAGTACAGACTAGATGGGCTATAGGATCTGTTTCTCTAGTGTTCTATGGTAAGAATTACCATCAATTTGGAGGTTGCGAGGAGAGATTTTTCTAAAAGGATCGAGTCACTGATTGAACCTGAAATTGTGTTATTATTTTAAGAATATTTCACATGATTATTGGAAAAAAAAGTAATAAAGGGAACTGAGCAGGCACATAGATGTAGGATTACTGCTGACATGAAGAAAAAATACTAAAACTAATGGCTAGGGCGAAACAGACTTCCGAATGTTAGAATTTTAACATAATTTGGGTCACTGCAATTTGCAAGAAAAATACAAGTAATAATGTTAACAAAGTTAACGATGCAAAGAGATCAATGTAAGCAAACTCCCCAAGAAATGCTCAGATTTTTGTCCTCACATGAGCTGTTACAGAGAGCACATCTTGACTGTAATATTAATCATGTGCTGCAGTTTAGAAATTTTACAACATTGCAGCAAAATAATGCAGATGCTGGAAATAAGATGTAATAATAAAAAGTACACAGCAAGCCAGGCAGCACCTATGGAGAGGGAATGAGTTAACATCTCACTTCAATGATCTTGTAGCAGGATTGAGTTACATCGGTTTTCATACCTGGAACTTGAGGTCTGAATGGCTGCATTTTTCAATATGTTCAGTTGCCTATGGAATTATCCAGATATGCAGAGACCTGAGTCTTCATCAAATTGTATCTATAATTCAACATTAAAATATTCTTCTGGCATAAAAAAGATATTTCAATCAAGAAAATGGGTTTATTAGTAGATAATGTTGATGAGTTTTACAATCTGGAGGCCTTGATTGGAATGTGGGATAATAAAATAGGATTTACATGAAAGGATGCTCAATCTAGTGGGCTAACAGGCCTGCTTTGTTTTTTGACTGTTCAATACCGGCCTGAGGTTAATGCCAAATATTTAAACAATATCCTAAATAAAAACACCTATCAGTAATCTTACCTGACAAATGTAATGGCCATAGTTGTAGTGCAGGTGTTAACCAACAAATGGATCAAAGCTTCAGCCACAATCGTGGGCAATGTGAAGTAAAAGGTTTCTGGTCTGCTTGTGTTTTAAGGTTTAAAGCACAGAATGGGAGGGGGTGAATGTGTTGGAATTGTTTAAAAGATTAATAAGGGTAATGTCACCTTGCTTTGTTTGGAGTGAATGTGAAGGGATAGGAACAGAAGAGATTTACAAGGATGTTGCCAGGGTTGGAAAATTGTAATTATGATGTGCAGTTGTCCAGGCTGAGTTGTTTTGTTTGGACCAGAGGTGACAGTGACATTAATTGAACTGTATAAAATTCTGAGAGCCCTAGAGAGAGTAAACAGCAACCTATTCCCCTCAGCAGTGAGGGTAGTAACTGGGAAATATAGGTTCAAGTTAATTAGTGGAAGGATTAGAGAGGAATTGAAAAATAATTATTTTATTCTCAAGAGATGAGGCTATTGAAGAATGGGGAAGGCAGCAACTTAATTGGCTCAATATTAAAAGCTGGGAAGTGGGATATTCCTAAACAGAAGCTTCTGTACTGTAATTCTGGAAATATTCTCAATTTTTTTAGTGCTTAAAAATATGCATTTCGTGTGTTCTTTTCCTGGTGTATAAATGATTTTAGGTTATGGCACATAGCTTCTAAGACTGTCTAAATAGTCGTAACATCAATAATTTATCCCATACTTAGTATGGATGCCTATGGTTTGCAGGTTTCTTTGCTGAACTTCACAAAGAAATGGTATGTCGATCTCAAGAACGGAGGAAGGAAGTTGAAAAAGACCACAAGACTAGGCTGAACGAATTGCATGAAATCCGTAGCGAGTTAGCACGAATGCGATGCAAACCAATGAGGATGAACCAAATTTCTGGTCCAAATTTCAGTTTGAAAGATGGGGATGATGGACAAAATGAAGAACGTGACACCCAGGCTAAAATCTTCGATTGATGGTCCAGGGCTGTTGTCACAGAGTCGCTGAGAAATTTGTTGAAACAGTTCAATGACTTCAGCTGTAAGAATTCATTATTATTCAGATCAACCACTAGTCCAAAGAAAGTTGACATGATAATATTTAAAAGGCAAGTCAAGCATGCAGGAGTAGAGCATTTTTTTTAAATTAACCAGCTTTATGTGGATCAAATTAAAACTAACAAATAAACTTCCCCTCATCTCCCTTTTTGTCTCATTTGGTAAATCTTCTGGGTAGCGGGTAACTAACTCCATGTTCATTTTGTAGATGGAGTGTAGGATTGATGATACTCAGTGGTTTGTCGTGCCACTATGCTGGCAAGTTTTGTACTCAGCCACATAACTTGGGTTGATCCATAGTATTCAGCAGGAGAGGAGGAGGAGGGTAGTCGCACCCTTTGAACATCCTCCACAGTATTCAGCTGGAGAAGGAGGAGGAGGGTAGTCGCACCCTTTGAATATACTCCACAGTATTCAGCTGGAGAAGGAGGAGGAGCTCTTTACACCCCGGCCAAGCTCCCAACTGAACGACACAGGTACTTACCGTGGCTAAAAGTAAGTATGCATGTAATAGTTGACTCCTAAATTTTACCCTAAAAATTGGTCCATAAAGTTCGGCTATTACACATGTATATACAGTATACCTCCCAAAAACTAGAAAACTCTCAAAATACTCAGCAGGTCCACCAACATCTGTGGAGAAAGCAAACCAGAATTAAAGTTTCATTGACGGCACAGTTAGTGCAATGCAATCCAGGTTTGAAGCTGATGCTGTCTCTGTAGGGACTTTGTGTGTCCTCCCTGTGTCTGCGTGGGTTTTCTCTGAGTTCAAGTAGACCCTGACTTAAGATGACCTTCAGTTCTGGGACTCGCATCATAAATCGACATTATCATAAGTTGAGCAGGGTAGGGGTCTCCAAGGTCCCCGCTCGAGTCGGAAGCCCAAAGTCCTCAATCCTGCCGGAAGCCCAACCTTCCTGCTCCTGCCAGGAGCCTGACCATCCCGGCTTCGGGAGTTAATATGCATGGGCAGCTGGGATATCTCAAGTCTGGATAAACGTCGTAACTTGAAATCGAAAGTACGGATTTTGTCCATCGTAACTTTGAAATGTCGTAAGTCAAAACATTGTAAGTTGGGGTCTATCTGTATTCCACTCTTCAAGGCATGTGGGGGTTGTGGGCCAGTTGGGTGTAATTGGCCTGTTAACTGTGTTGTATGTCTGAATTTAAATTTTAAAAAAATGATCCAGGCTTCATCTCAGATCTGTGCTAATTTTTGGAGATGCATAGGCTGACATGCCTTATTCATGCCTTTCACTTTCCATTTCATTTGACTTGAGCAACATAACTTGCTTTTCTTTTCTCCTTCATGTTTATTTAGCTTCTCCTTAAATGTATCAACTGCCTCCAAAGGGCCCAGATCTGAAATGTTGATTACCCTTTACTTCCTATGGACTCTACGTGTCTCACTGAGTTTCTCCAGGAAGTTTGTGCATTGCACTTGACCCCAGCATCTGCAGACTTTCTTAGTTAACTGTTTATGACTAAGTGCAAGTCCATTGTACTGTGACTGTGACAATACCACCTTCTCTTTTGATTGGACAGAAATTAGGTGGATTAGATTTATATTTGTCTTGCATTTTGTGAACAAGACATAGCAGAGAGGTTTTCCACAATGTTAGACATGCCAGTGTCTTAACAGATACTGCAATTGTTGGAAAGCAAGATGACTGAAAGAGAAACTTTCATTTTGACTCAGGCATATTCTTATATTGATCTGCTTTTATCGACGCAATGTACGAGTAAAACAGCCTCAAATTCATGTCTGTGCATTCTGGGGCAATGGTACGTTTGAAGGCTTCTTGAAATTGCTACTGCATTTGGGATGACTTGCCCATTCAGTGTACCATTTCATACATATTAATTGAGACAAAGAAGGTCAACACAATGTTCCACTATAGCTGTCAATGGAACATGCATGTGCACTCAGCAAAGATTTCTGCATAGCTTTCAAGAATATTGAATGTTTTCTATTTCCTACGTCAGAGATATTGAGCCAACTCGTGTCAGCATTGTAAAATCAGCTGAATCAAGGTTCAAATCTTGAATTTTGCTGGTCTGCTTCAATCATTATTAAATAATGGGATGATAATCAATTAAAATATACTTGGAAACATTTAAAAAATTATCTTTAGTCGTTCTATTGAAACAAAGCCATTCTTTATGGTAACTGAGCAAAAATTTGCTGTATTGCAGTTCCTTCACTAATTGTCCTTCTCAGTTATCCATCCCAAGTTTGCAGGCCCTCACTCTTCTCTCTGTCTCACAAGACTGCTTAGACCTTTGCTTTCCAGCTCTCTGCCTCGTGTCAAAAAGTTGTACTTCATTTTCTGTGGCAGGGATGTGGATATATTGGCATACAAGTGCACAAAGGGAATTGTCCAGATGGCCTGTTTATTACATTGAGGCCCAATCTGCCGTTCATGTATGAATGCACAAGATTCCTTGATTTTATATCAAAGTTCTGGAAAATGAGGGAATAGGTAGGAGAGGAAAGTAGTCCTGAGGCAAGAAATCAGCCGTGATCATAATGAAATAGATACAAGGGGCCGAGCAGTCTATCTGCTGGTGTAAGGAGCTGAGAAGTGATCTACAATGTGCTAGCTTGGGCTTCGATCTGAAACATAACTCTGTTCCTCTTTCCCACTTGAACTGCAGAGTGGCTGCAGCATTTTATGTTTTTATTTCAAATTTCCAGCATTATAGTTTAAAAAAAAAATTCACCTTACAAATGTACTTTGGATGCATCTCTCTGCATGCAGCAAGTGTGGACTGTCATGCCTGCTTCCACTCCGATGTTTCCAAAGAACAATCAATAAACAGGTTCTGCATGACAGACATATTTGTCAAACCTGGATTTCAGATTGCACATTGCTGACAAAAGCAATACTGCTTGTTATGTAGAAAATGCTGATGTGTTCAGAGAGTGATCTCACAAATACTTTTCATAATCCAATGGTTTCTTTCAAGGTCAAAGAAAGCTGGAAGAATAGTGAGCACATGCTTTCTGATTCTCCTCAGGACTCATTGTGTGCTCAGCCCCAATTTGTAAGCATTTTTTGCCTCATTGTTCTCATCAGTGATACGCAGTAGTAATCTGATCAAAATAAATATGAATATGAATTTTAATTTGCACTACTTTACATTGCACTAATTGCTGCAGCTCTCCATTTTCACAAAAAGGTTCAATTGCAAATGCAAAAAGGATAATAGGCGAACTTGTATAATTCTCTCCTGCATTATCGCCACTATATTTCCTTGGTATTTCCTCAAACTTGCCCTGAGCGTTGTTTTCCAGCATCAAATTCTGTGCAGATAATGAGTTGCTGTAGTTTTCTGACATTCCATTTGCAGTATTTCCCAAAACCTGCAGGTTTCTGAGACTCTAAAGCCACAGATGTTAAAGCACATTTACATTTGACATACAATGATCGTCTGACTCTTATTGAAGTTAAACAGGTATTGCACAGCCATGAAACACGGGAAAGGTGTATGGGCCTTGTGCTTGTTGATCTCATACCGCTTTTTATTTATGCTTACATATCTTCACGTTCTTTGTGTCCGGGTGGTTTGAAGTATCAAGTTATTGCATGCAGCAATTTTGAGAGAAGCTGAAGAGCTTCAATGTTCTCAAACGGCCATCAGGGACTGTGTTTAAAACACAACCACCAAGGTGTTGGAACAGGTGAAGAGTAACTTGGTGTGAGAATAATTCAGTCCAAGTGACAGTTTAAAGGCTGCTAAGTTGCTGTATTATTTGCAATCCTGACCAGCGATTCTTTCCTCTTGACATGAGGGTATCCAGTAGTTACCTATGTGATCTTAAGCAAGCATATAATCACGTGGAAATTATCTCAAAGAGTACTTGTCAAATGCTGCAGGGTATATTGAGACAGCAAAATCACTGCACATTCTATGAACTTAGGATAAGCGTGGATATCACTGCATTAAGTAATTGACTACAATTGTACTCAGTTCTCAATGTTCTTAGGATATGAGCAGAACTTATCCCTTTTTGTCATAAATGTTCTCATTACAAAATGATACATGGAAACTTTGCTCCTTTAAAAATTGAGTTTTAATTTGGTCATGAACTCTTTATTTTGTCAAGTTTCCCTGCATTAGTGCAATTTTGAACAAAAGCTTCATATGGGATACAAGCCTAATATAGGCAAATGAAATTAGTGTAGATTGTCATCAAATCAGCATAAATGAGATGGGAAAGGAGCCCGTTTCTGTGGTGTATGATTCCACAATTCATTGTTGTTTGTCATCTATATCAACTATTTGGATGATCATGTAGTAACTTGGATCAGCAGATATGCAGGTGACACTAAAATTGGGGGAGTAGTGGACAGCAAGGAAGGTTTTCAAAGCAGCAGAGGGATCTGGACCAGCTGGAAGAATGGCGGGTGGAATTTAATGTGGAGAAATGTAAGATGTTGCACTTTGGGAGGATGAACCAGGGTAGGACTTGCACAGTAAACAGTAGGGAACTATGGAGTGTGGCAAAACAGATCTGGAAATATAGATGAATAATTCCTTAAAATGGCATCACAGGTAGAAAGGGTCAAAAAACCTTTGGCATTGATAAATCGAAGTATTGAGTAGAGGAAATGTGATGTTACGGTAAAGTTGTACAAAAACATTGATGACACCAAATGTATTGTGTGCAATTTTGGTCACTGAACTATAGGAAAGATAGCAATAAAATTTAAAGAGTGCAGAGAAAATGTACAAGGATGGTGCCAGTACTATCAGAGCTGAATTATAGGGAAAGGTTGAATAGATTACGACTTTAATCCCTGCAGTGTCGGTGAATGGGGGGAGATTTGATAGAGGAATACAAAATGATAAGGAGTATAATTAGGGTAAATGCATACAAGCTTTTTCCATTGAGATTGGATGAGACAAGAATTAGAAGACATGGGTTAATTCTGAATGGTGAAATGTTTAAGGGGAACATTAGGGAAACTTCACTCAGAGGGTGGTAAGAGTGTGGAATTAGCTGCCAGTGGATGTGGTGTTTGCGATTAAATGTAGACATTTAAGATCGGATACATAATGTATGGGAGGGGCATGGAGGTTTATGATCCAGACCTAGGTTGATGGGTTAAACCATTGGTTCTCAACTTTTTCACATGGATGCCACAGGTGCTCTCTGGTTAGTAAGGGATCACTTAACATAGTACATTAGTGGGGAAATAAAGGTTGAGAACCACTAGATTAGGTGGAATAAACAGTTCAGCACTGACTGGAAGGGTCACAGGACCTATTTCTCAGCTGTACTGTTCTACGTTTCTATATAGTTTACAAGTAAAACACTTGGAATTCTAAACTACATTTTATATACATAGTCTTCATTCTCATTCTGAATTAATTATCCAAAGCCAACATTTAATGACCATCCCTAAACATATTTGAAATGATCTGTCTTCAATTGTGGAAGTCCAATGTTGTCAAGGAAGGAGTTCTGCAATTTTGACCTGGTGATAGGAAGGGATCACTGATGGTGTGTGACTTGGAGGTGAGTACGTCGGTGCTTGTGGCTTTGTGCTAGATCCACCATTCTCAACCTTTATTTGGCTATGACCTACTTAGGTCTCTGCTGTGTCCCTTTCCCTGTGAAAGTCAAGTTTAGTTGGTTTCTTCTATATGTCTTTCCTACTGACTACATTAAAAAATAAATTAAAATATTTTATGATTTCAGACAGTGCCCCCTGGCAGTCCTTTTGCCCCTGTTCAGAATGGCTGTTCAGATATTTCTGCATTGAACAATCTTACCAGTTTGACTAGTTCTGAGGACTAAAACCAGCAATACAGCCAAGAAATTATCAGGCCCAAATTTTTGTTGTATTTCATGTGCAGTAGGTTTTACACAACCTGGCCAAAGAAAGTTGGAGTATGGTGGGTAATTAACCAACCTTTGAGGAAAGATTCCTGAAACATTTCCATCTTTCACAATTGCAGAGTCCATCACGAGAGCACACTAGGGTCTTCTTTCACGTACTAAGTTGATAATTGTGTGAATCCAAAATGAGAGTTTCAAGATAGGTGTTAATTAAGTCTGCAAATTACTTGCAGCCATGGTGTGCATAATTAATACGCTTTTTAAAAAATATATACTAGGCCCTTTTATAGAGTAAAAAATGACTACGGCAGAGATTCTTCGTCCTCATGTCGCTGACCCTACCTTCGTAAATGCTCCGTGAACGGCTCCTAGACACTGACTCTGATCCTTCCAGGGGATAGTCCCAGCGGTGGAGCGGAGTGCTCCACCATGCCTCAAACGTACAGCCTCTACAAGCGGCTGGCTAGGGGTGGGCTGATGACATGGCGATGACACCGTCAGCCCAGGACCTAGTTGAGTCCAGTGCTGATTTCTGAAGAAATGCACAAAAATGTTTACTTTCGGTTCTGTACATGAATTAAACAGCTCATATTTCAGGAGTGGGTGTGGTGAAAGAGCCCTACAGAATTTACCTGCATGTTTGCATGGGATTGAAACGGCCAATTCACTTCCAACACCGAGCAGAAGAATGATCAATGGCCATCTTCGTTACCCATAATCCCCCATTTCCCAGAGCGGTTCCAGCTGCATGGGGGATTATGGGTAATTAAAGCACCCATGGCTCACTGCATATTTATGCTATCGTGTTGACTGGAGAGACTTGGCAGATCAGGCAGCATCCATGAAGCGATGCTGTGGAAACCATGGGTGGCATGGTTAGCACAGCAAGTAGCACAACACTGCTAGAGCACCAGCAACCAGGATTTGATTTCCACACTGTCTGGAAGGAGTTTGTACATTCTCTCCCGGTGCCGGCATGGGTTTTCTCCCACCTTTCAAAAACATAGAGGTTGAAGGTCAATAGGTGTAATTGGGGCAGCACGGGTTCATGAGCTGTTTTCATGCTCTAGGTCTAAATTTTTTTTAAAAATCCAACTTACTTCCACAGTAAAGACAACAGGGGAGACCCAAAGTGGTGGCACTAAATCTTTATGCCTACATTGTGCTCATGCCTTGATGAAGGGCATGTTATCTTTATTGTTGCTATTTAAAGTACTGTTTGACCTGCTGAGTTTCTCCAGCTTTGTGTTTTTACAGCAAAGCTGGGGGTTTTCTTGGCCACTTGTGTGATTTTATCTTCAGTAACTTTGTTATCTTTAACCGTTGTTTTCTTGAACCAGAGGGATGCGGCAGAATTGTAGGGCAGTGTCTGAGTGGCACTTCAGGCACGAGTTGGCTTTGCTCTGAATAAGCTGTGGACATAATAAATGACTCAAATATTGCTATAATTCTAACCATCTACCCTAAACTATGGACTCTAAAGTACAGGCATTGTGATTGTGATTGGTGCTCTCAATACTCTTGACATTTATTTCCAAAATCCACAGCAATTTATTTTGGAGGAATTATTTTAAATCAGAATACCATGAAAAATATTGAAGTTGGTTCCTTGAGATTGAATCATTTAAAGGTTTTGTTTTGATCAGTTATTCCACTGGCACAAAAATTACTTGTTTACTGTTTAACAATCTTCTTGAAGTGTCAAGCTTTTCAACAGTAGATTTTCACACTTCGACTTGTTAGTAATTTAAATGCCCTGCTCCTTTTGCTTCCAGAGAGGCTGGCAACAACAGCTTCTCAAATATCAAAGGTTGTATTTTAATATTGCAATTTTTTTTGAAAGATCATCTTGAAAAATATTAAATTTAAAATAACATTTATAAAATCAAATGACCTGATCTTTAATCACCTGTCCTAAGCAATTTATTTATCAGATAACAAAATTTGCCTGTCATTTGTGCTAAAGATGCAAGATATTAAGAACTGCACATTGTACAACACTCAAGATGTACATATAACAGCAGATACTGGAATATTGAGTGAACAAAGAGACTGGGGAGACTTGGCAGGTCAGACAGCATCCATGAAGAGAAACAGTCCACGTTTTGGATTGGAACCCTTTAACAATACCATTTTTCTCCATGGAGCTGCCTGGCCCTCTGAGTCTCTCCAGTCTCTTTGTTCAGTCTTGGTGCAATACTAACCAAGTTCAGTATGAGCGGCAATGCTGAATTTTGGGAGCTATCAGATGAGTGAGAATTTAGGGCAAATGATCAAGGATGACACATACCCCATTATTTCCCACCAATGAATTCATGATCCAGTGAAAAAAATGCTGTTTCAGGGTTTGAGTTTTGCATTTTTAATTGTTTTTTAAACAAAGGAAAAAATAATCAAAAAATTATTCCAGCATTTTCTGTTTTTATTCCATTCAGATGATTGGGGTTTTTTTTTGGGGGGGGGGGGGGGGTGGTGGAGATAATTGTCCAACAATCCTTAATTCACAGAGGGCACAAACTGTTAACTGTTTGTTGCACTTACCAGTCAATCAACCACAATAATACTATACATGTGGTCGTACCAAAAGATGGGCAATATTCTGACTTAGAAGTGTTCAGTCAATCCCATGGGAGGTTAGCTTTGTACTATTAGCTCCTCAGCCAGGCACATACACCAAGTGTCCAAATCTGCAGATTCTCTCATACTCAACAGGATTACTATTGCAACAACACATTTCTTCAATAGCACTCGATCTATAAATGCACTCTGAAGGATGATGTGCAAGGACTTGAAGCACAGGTTCTGTCATTCTACTAGAGAACCTTTCCCAAGCAAGTCAAAAGAAAGACAGTATGAATATTATTGGCAAAATGTTATAGTTATGTATTTACATAAGATTCCAAATATCAAAGAGTATTGCAGACACCAAAATATTTCAGTCCTGTTGCAATGTAGGAAACAGGAAGTATTATTTCCTGTCATTCAGTATCCAACCTGTATTTTTCTCAATGATCCAAGGAAATCAATTTTTGGGTTTTTTCTCTAAATAGTGCTATTTACAGAAAGAAAACTATGTTTAATCTCCGAATCACTGAAAATGAACACAAATTTATTGGTTCATCTCTCTCCGGTAATAAACACAGTAGCTAGATGTGATCGTCATTTTGTGCATTAGAAGACACATTTGTGCATAACTTTTAATACTGGCCAAAAAAAAATTAAACAAATTACCCTATTCCCCCCCCCCCCTCATTATTTTCAACTCCCTCATCCACACTGCCAATCTAGAGTGTTTCATCAACTGTACTTCATACTCTGAAGAGCACTCCAAAATATTGATGCCTGAGAGATAGCGGGCTGATAATATGGCTCTGACTGGCAAGCAGGTTTGAGCTGATCTCAAATCATTACCAGAATTCAATAGATCTGTAACGTCAGCAATCACTGGACGACATTTAACATGAAAGCTGCTGGACTGCCAGAAAATTCTCGAGGAAACTGTACCTTCCTACACCCAATTCCATCATGTGTGATTCGGATTGGCATTCATTGGTGTCACTTTCTCATACTAATCTTTTAAAAGTATCCCAATAAGCCAAGAAACAAGGTATCGGTCTTTATTTCTAGACTGGTAACCAACTTCTGGATTCAAAATGCCTCTGTAATTGGAGTTATTCATAGACTTACCAACTGCAGGTGGCAACATTCTACAATGTTCTCTCCATCTTTGACTGAAGGAATAATATCCAACATTGGTGCAGATTTTATAAAGTGCTTCAGCTATAAATTTAGCAAATTGAAAATCAGAGGTTAATACATTATATTGCAATAAACTATTATTGTTTATTTGTGTGCTCACATTTGTAGGCACAGAACTTAAAGACAATTGACGTGATTAGGTAACACTGCATTTTGAGTGATTATTTAGTCTTAGTTTTTGAAATTACATTGATAATATGTTCAGTAATATGGAATGTCCCTTTAAATCCCATTCTCAAGAATTGCTGTGAAGATCACTGCCACTTAGCTCCTGCTGTGGCAATATCTCAAATTAGCAACTTTGTCACCTTCAAGGCAAAAGATTTTCATGAATGCAAGTACTGTACAAGGAGTTTCCTGCCAGTCCAAAATGTACATCAGTCATTCCACATTACTGAATTGTACAAAGCTTGGACAGAGTACATTTTGCGATGTTCCCAAGCAGGAAAATGTTCAGACTTATTTCCATCTACTTCTCATTAGAAAATGGAAGTAAATGGTTAATAGTTGAGTTGAAATATGGCAAAACTCTCGCGTTTTCACATGCACAGCCTCTCTGTGAAAGTTAGATGCATCTGTCCTTTTCTCCCCCGCATCTTATGTTTTTCGGTGGGTATGTGTTGATGAATCTGAAATTATTTTTCCTGATCATTTTAAGTGTGCAAAAAAAAGCGCATGCGGTTTCTGTGACAAATTCACTTCTAATATTAAGAAAATTATCTAATTCAGAAAAGCAAACTGGTCAAGAATAAATCACTCTTCAACACTCAGATAAGAAAATTAAAGTGATTATTTTTATTTCAATTTTCTTGATAATTAACAGAGAACCAAGTCCAGCTGGCCTGCATGATACAGCAATACACAAAGGAATTTAATGCTCTAGTTATTGCAATCTTCATATTTCGAGTCCATTTTTTGCTTCTATGTATTTTAAACCCACAGAAGAGGCAGCTGTACCATTTAAAGAATTGTGATTACAAAGTTTTGTTTCCATAATCAAGAATTGCATAGCACACCCCAGACCCATAGTTAGAGACTAACTCAATACCCTGCACAAATTAACCATAGGAGAGGGACTGGCATTCTATTACGTTACCACAAAAACAAATCAAGACAATAAATTAATCCAGCTAAACAGAATTTTAATAATAATAATGAGGTGAATTTTGTTTAAAAAATTCAAATGCAGAGTACCCACCACGTTTGGCGGGAAAGCTACTGGAGTTAAAAAGAAACCCACCACAGGTGGCATCAGATTACAGATACATGGTAATATTCACAGGACTCCAAACAGGCAACGTTCATGAAAGGGAAAGTCCTCCTGTCCTTTTAGTTTGTGCGCGCATGCGCGCATGTAAAAGAGCAAAACTAAGCAACACAGAAATGCCAGTGCATTCTGTAAGGCACAATGTTTGTGGCAACTGCAAAGTGAGAAAAAACAAAATCATACAAATACTGGACTTGTACTGGACTGGCATATTACATACACCATACACGAATGAAACTGACACTATGTGCACCAATATCGAAGCTGGCATTTTATGTACAGGGTACTGGCATGGTATTACATGTACCGGCACAGTCATCGGTGTACATGCATCAACACCAGTGCCAATATTGCACATTTCAAAACGGTCATAAATCCCAGGTCCCAGACTGTACCAGAGACCACTGACAAAACTGATAACCTCTGATATTTGCTGCAAAGCAAAATTATTTTTAAAACCCACCTTACTGCAGCAATACTCAACTTTTATTGTAGTACGTGAGGTGATTATGAATGTCTATACAGGATTTTCAACAAGAAACAAAGACGTTAGCAGTGTTGGGCCAGACTGTTCTGTGGAATGGTCACAAGTTAATGATTCATATGATGCTTAAACAAATAATGGACATTTTCACTTTAACTACATCATTGAAACTGCAGCCAGAAGCAAATGGTGACCTTTGATACAAAGACATGGCATAGAGGGTCAATTTAAATTGCATGCATTTGTACAGTACAGGAAACCATCCTGCCCAACATTCAATTGTAGGATAAGCACGAGTACATTGGAGTACATCTGTACAAACCGGCGAGTCAAAATCTTACAAACCAACCCATGCGCAGTGAAACAATATTTAGTGCATTCTATGTACATTTTATTTTCACATTACCTGCCAATTGTCTCCAATAAGTGTAAATTTTTTTAAAAACCACGTAGGAATGAAAATACCACGTTCATCCCAACAGAAGATTCAATCCATGCACAATCCAAATAGTCAACGGGTGTCACTAAAAGTACAAACTAAAGCAAGGGAATCCCACACTTATTGTTTGTGCACTTTTTAAAAATGGTAGCTTGATTATTGTTATATTGCACATCCGTTCAGTATCTCTGCACACACATCAGAATAATCCTGTGATACATCACTGGGTGAGTTTTATTCACAAGAAAGACCTATGCAGAAGGATGTAAAATTAGGTGTTTCCACACATAAAATGAACCCACCAATGCTAACATTTCCTCCTTTAAGTTTGTGCATTCAAACATCTACATGAATTTTATAATACAGGTAAACAAAATATTTCTCGAGTTGTTCCAATTAACAATTTCAAAAAACTAGTTATTATGGTGTTGCATACATTGAGCCATGAATTTAACTTCATACCCTATGTCATACAAAAAAAAGTTAAAACGCATTTTTTGTTGCATACAACAACTAAAATTTTCAAGATTTTAAGCAGTGTTTTTAAAGGTCACAGTTTTGCTATAGAAGTGACAAACCAGTAGCCATTTGTATCAGCCCCACAATTATGTGCATTTCAGCATTATGTTATACAAGTATACCCCGCTTTACAAATATTCAAATCATGAAAATTCACTTTTACGAAGAAAGCCATGTTTGCTTTTATGAAAGTATTTGAATGGGTTTTCGCTTTTACGAAAATAGCCTCCAATAGTAGTGAATGAGTCTTCGCTTTATGGCATTTCGGCTTACAGAAGGTTTCATGGGAACGCTCTAGTTTCGCAAAGCGGGATATATCTGTATTACAACAATCTTGTCAGTGTTCTGCAAAACAGGAACTGAATGATTCAGTCAAGTCAGAATACAAAACGCCACATCACTGAATGGCTCAAAAAATGCAGATTAAAATATTTAAAATCAACATATTGATTAATTAAGAGCTCTATATACTCTATCCCTACTTTATGTATGCTAGAATCGTGAATAAAATTGTATAGATAAATGCAAAACTGTTCTATAATTTGCTCAGGACTTCAAATTTAATATTTAATATGTAATGCAGAGAGAGAGAGAGGGGGAGAGGGAGAGAGGGAGAGAGGGGGAGAGAGAGAGAGAGAGAGAGCGAGAGCGCGCTGGGCGGTGGTGGCGCCAGACTGGAAGAGAGAATGCTTATGGAAAGAAATCATTCCTCCTATCATTATAGATTTAGACTCGCTGGTACTGCAGTATTATGCATGAAGGTACGAGAGATCAGTGCACTGAGCTCCCAGGAACAAATGTGGAAAGAGCTATATTACAAATACACAAAAAAACCATCAAATTCAAAGTGCTTTGGCCAGAAGTTACAACTTTTAAAAAGAAAAATGCATTTCACAGTGCTCAAATCTATAGCACACAGCATCACATTACCCAGACCTAGATGGGCATCTTCCACATCCAGTAGTACAACATAGAAGTCTGCAGACACAGTGATTGAAGTAAAAACACAAAGCTGGAGAAACTCAGCAGGTCAAACAGTGTCCTTTATATAGCAAAGATAAGGAAACATGTCCAACATTTCGGGCTTGAACCCTTCATCAAGGTGTGAGGCATGCCTGCCTATATTTTGCTCATACCTTGATGAAGGGCTCAAGCTCGAAATGTTGGTCACATGTCCTTATCTTTGCTATATAAAGGACACTGTTGGACTTGCTGAGTTTCTCCAGGATTCTGCTTTTACCTTCCATCTCCATATGTGCCTGGGTAATGACTTGGACAGCTCTGCTGCCATGCACTAAAGGAGAAACATTTGCTGTGGATTGATTTCACAGTCAAAACATGACAGTCAGCTATCTGGGAAATAGTGTCTTTCATTAACCCCACCTTCTCTAATTCACATGTTCTGTACAACTTACAAGGAAAGAATGATAACAATGATTTCTATAGCTCCTGTATATGAAGCGTAAATTCATAATAATAAATCTGGTACCGACAGCGTGACATAGTGTATAAGGCAAGGACCAGCTAGATATCAAAGTAAAAATTGAAAGAAAATGTGTGGAAATTTTAGTCTTAGCCAACTGGTCAATATTTATCCAATAGTGTTCCATGATTCTACCACTCTACCAGAACTCGAAGGATATAATTACATGAATGTTAAAGATTCACATTAACAAAAACCAAAACAATTTATTCCACGTGTTTCAATTTGATTTAATGTGTAACTGGGACAACTCATTCTTGGATCGCTGTTAGTTGTAAACATCTAATAACCCATGAACTTGAAAAATAATCATTTCATTCCAGTCCACTTTCCAATAGGTCAGTCCAATTGCAATGAGAACTGCGGGAACTGACAGATGCAAAGGTCAAAGGTGAACCTCGGAAATCACAGATTAGAATGCATGCTCTAAGCAGATCTGAAGGTTTTGTCTCAATGTAGTGAAGCGGATAAGGATCATGAGGTGTACACCAGGACAAGGAAGGAAGCTAAAGCATCAGTCTTCCAATAGGGATTGCAGGAAATAACCAAACCTGTTTAATGACAGATCACCTTGCAACAGGTGGCAGAGGTGGTGCGCCTCGAACAACTGTAACAAAATGAGAGGGAAAAGGATCAGAAGAAATATTTAAAAAGATTTAAAACCTTAAAAGGTTGGTTAACCACAGAAGCTTGTGCACAAGGTGTACAATTTATCTTTTTCTTCTTCCTTCTGGGCTTTATGTGCAAGCTAAAAACAGGATCTGCACTCCCACTGAAGTTAAATTTCTAATGGCTCTGATAGGTGCATTTCAATTTGATTTTACAGCACAAACTCTCAAAGGGTACTACAAATTGCTGCTGGGGAGAAAAAAATCATGGCTCAGTAAGAGCTCTCACCATGTGGCAGATCATTTCCTTCATTCTTTTACAGCTACTAATCAATCACTAGCTTTGCAGAAGCAAACGATAAATACAAGAGACAAGATTAGAAAGCATACCAATAAGATGAAATGGAGGCTTGTGTAGATGACGAACACCAGTATTATCCAGTTAGACCAAATGTCCTATAGCCTCCACATAATTCTGAGAAATTCAAATGTCCTCAGCTACACAGTTAGAAAAAGATTTCCAGTTTTGGCACCTGCGCTTCAGTTCTCATGGGAAAACCACGATAGGAGTCCCTCTTATGGAGTTCCAAGTCCCTCTGCTTATCAAAAACTATTATTCTTTTTGCCTTTCTTCTGCTTATCTGTGAGGGTATCCATATTTTTCATATCTAACTTTTCCTAGTTCTGACAAAAGATTATTTATCTGAAATATTAAATGCTTCTCTCTCCACAAATGATGCCTAACAGTTGATATTTTTGTTTTCTCCAGATATCCTGCATCTACCATTTTTTTCTTTGTGGCTTAGAGAACTTAGAACTGTACAAAGGAAAAGGTTCTTTAATCCACAATGTCTGCACCAAACATGGTGCCCAAATTAAACTCAAGTTCTGCTGTTTGCACAAGATTAATATCCCTCCATTCCCTGCACATTCACACGTCTCCCTAGATACCTCTTAAGTCCTACTACCCTATCTGCTTCCATCACAACCCCCAGCATAGTTCCAGGCACCTAAAACTACACAAAACATATCCTGCACATATTCTACTGCTCCCCACCACCCACATCCAACTTTACTTTGAACACAGTAGACAACAGTTAGAATTTCATGCATGCTATATTCTAAATGTAGTATTACGGAACCTTTACATCCTCTAGCATGGGACATTTTTACTCCGGGGGAAAAAAGATTCAACTTGCCTGGCCACTTTCAGGGAGCTATGGACTGGACCCCCAAGTCCTTCTGCACATCAATGCTTTTAAGAGTTCTGCCTTTAACATTATTTTCCATTACATTTGACCTTCCATAGCACAACACCCCACCCTTTTCTGGATCAAACTTTACTTGCCATTTCTCTGCCCATATCTATAATTGATCTATATCTTGCTGTATCCTATGATAAACCTGCCCACAACTCCATTAATCTGTGTCATCTGCAAACTTACTAGCCCATCTATCAAGATTTCCATCCTTCACAAATTACATATTAGATAAATAAAAAGATAGGTCCTATGATCTCATGATAAGGTTTATTTCTGTCAAATCTGATGAACAGTTCAGTATTAGTTTAAAGTTGAGATCCTTGCATGTTAATAAAACTGGAGCAACTCACCTCTGTTCATCTTACTTGGGTATGATTTTTGGAAATGCCGATATTCCTCTGGTGCAGGAAAGTCTTCAATCGGGTGAAAGCAGTATTTTGATTCAAAGTCATCTAGGAAGGAGACATTTTTTTTAATTAATGTACAATCTGGATTACCCTGACCTCAAGTGTCAACAGGGTCTCAATTATTTTGTTTCAACTATTAGTAGGTTGGATAAATGAAGATTACACTGTTAAAAAGTCAAGAAACTGAATACTGCCTACTATCACCATCTTCAATCTAATTATAAACCATTTTACTAGGAGAGATCTGAACTTATTCTAGCCCCTCTAAATTAAATTCTTGAATCAGCTCAACAGGAGCAGCTACTGCCAAAATCTTGCCAAGTAAAGAAATGGTCAGAGCAGGAGGGAAGTTCTGCTAAGTAGCCAAATTTGCATGGTTTTCCTTAGTAACTAAAGTTCAAAACAGATAGCAAACAAGATGGAAAACAGGGCTTTTGGAGTTCAGTTTTCAAATTTACCTAATTCAAAGCTTAATGGTTAAAACACATGTGGAACACTGCAATCGGTGCCCTGTGCATAAGCCCACTGCAGTAATATCATTAGCTCAAAATTCTGAAGTCTGATTAAACCGAGGGTTACATCAGAGTTTTCCCATATGGCAAGTTACTGAGTTGGCACAGGGTTTTGATGTCCACAAATTCTTATCAGCATTGCCCAGATGGCAACTTACAGCTATCAGCAGCTTGTGCCAATCATGTAGAAGATGGTGTTTGGGGGAGGAAGGTGTGAGAGACTTTCCTGTGAGGGGGAGGGAGGGAAAGGTTATCCAAGTAAACAATCACTCTGGTCGGCTCTCTCACATCTCCTAATAGTTCATCCACTGAACGAGGCAGGATCCTCCCCTCTCCAGTAGGAAATGCCACCAGAGAGTGAAACTGTAAAAAGATTCAAAGACAATCTACTGATAGTTTTCCTTTCTATAAATGTACCTATTCTTTTTTCTTGGAAACAATGTTCTTAATCTTGCTTTGTGTGCACCTTTATTCTACATTAAGTTAATGCAGTTCAAGTATAAACCATACCAGGTGATTGAGTAGTTTTAAAGTGGGAGATGATAAAATGCATACGAGATTATTCTTTTAGGAAGGATTGTTTCCTCATGATTTTACATTATGGAGAAAACTGCTCTGAAACCTAATGACTTGTTTGTTTGCGTACTCCACTTTAGTACAGGTGGTCCCCTACTTACAATGCACGCGACTTATGACAAAAAAAAGTATAAATTTTAAAAGAAAAATATATGTAAATATAA